>NC_033659.1:2206025-2206924 GCF_001601855.1 Plasmodium reichenowi | reverse complement strand
CGAACTAATAATTCATGTAACAAATAAGAAAAATAAAATAATTGCACTATATAATTTTAGAAAAATTAATATAATTGCACTATTAAATTATATAAAAAAAAAAAAAAAAAAAAAAAAAAAAAAAACCCAAGAATCATTCATAAAAATAATGTTGCCTCCAACATGTTGTGAATATAAAGATTATATATAATATTTATTTATTTTAAATTATAAGATATGATATATAATTGTGAATATATAATTATTTTTTATTTTATATATTTTTTTTAATTTAACTTTTACAATTTAAAAAAAAAGCATATATTTTATATATTAGGTTACAAATAAAATGTCAAGAAAAAAAAAAAAAAAAAAAATTAAATTATCCATATATAAGAATTAAATGTAAACAAGTGTAAATACAGAGAGTATATGTAATAATTCCTATACATGACAATCATTTAAATGTATAAATCTTACAATATTTTAATCCTGTTTTTTATTATGTACCCATTTGTGTGCATCCCTTCGTTATATATATAATATATTTACTTGTATGAAATAACTAATTGTAGAAATATATATTTTTCAAAAAAATAAATAAATATATAAATAATAAAGTTAGATTTGGATATTATACGTACTTTGTTCATTTATCTTTTTAATTTTTATTTTTATGAAAAAGAAAAAAATTAACATGTTCAAATATAGAAATAATAATTCTCTCCAGTTCCATAAAAGGCATATTTATTAGACTTATTATTTTTATTTCTTATTATTTCATTTTTAAAATCCTTATAATTATTTTTTTTTTTTTATATTTTATCATTAATTATGCATATAGGTGTAAAATAATTTTGTATGTACATGGACCATTAGTAGTTAAAAATATATGAATAACCCTTACCACAAAGAAAAAA
>NC_033659.1:2200818-2205681 GCF_001601855.1 Plasmodium reichenowi | reverse complement strand
TATTTTTTTTTTTTTTAATTTTTTTATTAAATATTAAATAAACTTGAAAAAAAATTATTAAATTATAAAAAAAATAAAAAAAAAAAAAAAAAAAAAAAAACCTTACAACAAAAAAAAAAAAAAAAAAAAAAAAAAAAAAAAAAAAAAATAGATATATATATATATATATAATACAATATTATATACTTAAACCCTTAAATTATATAAATTTTAATAATTAGATATTAAAATTCTTGTATACAGAATAAATATTTTAATTATCTCAAAATGTATACCAATATGTATATACAATTTAATAAATTATAAAATTATATCGAATTATTATTATTTTTAATTATTATTATTTATTATTATTATTATTTTTTATTATTATTATTTTTTATTATTATTATTTTTTTTTATTATTATTTTTTATTTTATTTTTTTTTTTTTTAATATTATTTGCTTGTATGTTTCTTTTTACAAATGTATATGTAGTGTAAATTATCATCCACAGGGGGAGCTAAAATAATAAAAAATATATAAAAATAATACAAGGTTGTAAAATATTTTATGATATTAATTATATTTATACATAATTTTTTTTTTTTTTTTTTTTTCATAATTACCTACTATCCCTAGCATGGGGCGTTGAACAGTCTTGACTGTTATATCCCAATTATAATCCTCTTTCTAAATATAAGAAAATATTATAATGTATAGAAATGGATATTGAAAAAATGTTTTCTTCAACATTATACATTCAATATATTTATATATATGTATATATTAAATGTCAAACAAAGTGTGTAGCTTTTTTTTATTTTTCCTTCTTTTATAAATTCTCACTTGTAAATATACAAGACGATATGATGGTTGTGCATGTGATATAATAACAAAAATTCCATTAGACCTAAAAAAACAAAATATTAACATATATATTAACATATATATTAACATATATATATATATATTATAAGTCTTACTTTAATATTCTGGACACTTCTGATAACATTTCTTCAACATTCTTTAAAGAATCTTCTGAGCACTGTAAAAATAGAAAAATAAAATAATTTCATCCTTTATTTGCTTATCCTCTATATATATATATATATATATATATATATATATATATATTAAATAAAAATTCTTATCCATTATAAAATATTAATGTAATGTTTAAAAATATTAAAATATAATAAAAAGGGCGGACATAAATAAATAAGCAAATAAATCATCAATATATTAGAAATATGAATAGTGTTTGATAAATACGTATATATAAGATGCATGTATTATTACTACAATGGAATCTAGACATGCTTTATCTATAATCAAATCAAATTCTTCATTTGTAAATTCTCTCATATCACACACATTCATTAATATGTCTACAAAAAGGATATAACATTTATTATAAAAATATATTATATACACTCATAAATCTGTTTGCAAAAATATAAAGAGAAATAATAGAATAATAATACATTATATTAAATTATGAATAAGTGATATATATATAATTACATTTTAGGTTAGGTTTATCATTATATAATTCTTGCATTTTCTTTATGCACACAGATGATGCATCTATGTTGGTTATATTTGTGTATCCACTATCTAGCATTTCCTCACTAAATTCTTTAAAACATAATAAATAATATACATATATATATATATATATATATATATATATATATATATATATATATATATTAGTGTATAAATATATTTATCTTAAATGCTTTTACTTGATGTGCCACATCCTATATTTAAAATGTTTGCATCATTTTTTATTTCAAGCTCTGTAAAAATATGCTTTACTCCATACCACCTTTGGTGCCAATCAAATTGCTCTTCTTCACTTTTAAGAAAAAAAAAAAGATTAAAATAAAATAATAGAATTAAATACAAATCAGAAGGAATATATAAATGTTTATAAGAATAGTATAATAATTTAATCATATAAATCTATTACTTTGTATATCGCTCGTTCCAGTAAGATATTTTACCATACTACACATATATGTAAAAAAAAAATAAATAAATAAAATATTTCAAGAACATATAATATATATATATATATATTACGTTTGTGTAATTTTTTATACATAGGTATATTTTACCACTGCCATTATGATATATTCAAAAAGATGCTTTTTATAAAAATATTAACTTAATTATTATATATATATATATTTATTATAAGAAATATTTTTCTTTACATCCCAAAAAGGATAAATCACATTTGAATTATAAAAGTTTTTTATTTTTTTATTCGAACACTTCAATATATATATATATATATATATATATATATATATATATATATATATGTATGTTTATTTGATTATTAATTTGTTCTATTTTTATATTAATATATTTTTAGAACTTAATAAAATTGCACAATATAAATATTACATTTTAATATTTTAATAATAATAGAAAGATCTATTTTTCCTATTATGTATTTATCTAAAACCTTTTTTTTTATATATTAAATTATTAGTAGGAAAAGTAATAAAAATATGTAAACTATATAAAAAAAGGAGAAATTTTTTTCTTTTTTTCTTTATTAATGCATATTTTTTATTATAAAAAATGTTTGAGATATTCTTAACTTTACAAGACATAAAAATATATATATATATATATATATATATTTTAATGAAATATTTTACAATACTATGATGTATATCAAGGGAAAAATATATATATATATATATATATTTATTCAAAAGTCATATTATTTAAAATTCTTTTTTTTTTTCTTTTTTTTTTTTTCTTTTTTACAAAAAATTTAAGTATTTACTATTTATATATAAGGAATATGAAAAAAAAACTACATTACAATAAAATGTGGAAAAAATTAAAAATTAAAGAAAAAATAAAATCAAGAACATTTTAATAATAAAATATATTTTGTAATATATGAAGTTAGGTCATTTTCATTTTAAAAAAATAGAAAAAATGTTCAATGAACAAATATATACATATATATTATGTTAAAGATATTATTTTCCATATTTATAATATTAAAAATATAAAAGTATAAATTTCTCTTTTTTTAGTTTTTTATTATATAATTGGTTCATTTTTTTTTTCTCAATGCCTTTATTTAAAAGACCTAATGATATGAAATTGGATATCTCCCTATATTAGCTTTTCATGATCACAAAATAAGTTAAGTATTTTATTTTGATTTTTGTGTACCTTTTTTAAATATTCTTTTATCTGTTCATAAAAAAAAAATTATATTTTATTGTATGTAGTATTATAAAAGTAGGACTATGATTATGATTATTTATATAAATGTATTTTATTTAATAAACTGTTGTCAATGTATTAGTATAATTCAATTAAAAAAAATAAATAAACACACATATATATATATATATATATATATATTGGGAACGATGTTTTTAGGACATATATGACCTAATACTTTTATACACATTATATACATTCTTCTTATTTTATTTTTTTTTTTAATGATTAAATACATTTTTTATGAGAACTTTTAATTCCTCATTTTCATCGGTTGTATCTTTTAGATTTTCGTTATTCATTTTGTTAGTAAATGTACAAAAAATAAATAAAAAAAAAAATATATGAAGATACGGTGTCCTTATATATAATATCTTTATCTTTTTAAAAAAATAATAAAACATTAAGATATAAATGTGTTCATATATCCTGCATATATTTGTATATGTTCACGATAAAGCGAAATATTTTTTATATGTTTATTTTCTCAATATTAATTAAAGAAAATTATAGAAATAAGTTAATTCTAATATTTCAAAAGAGATAAAAATTAAACTCATACATATATATATATATATATATATATATATTTATTTATTTATTTATATTAAAGACTTTTCATTTTATATAATATTATAATATTTTCCAATTTTATCATATATGTAAAAAAATAAATTATTTTTCTTTTTTCAAATATAAAAAGATTAGTAGTGTAATTTTTATATAAACTTCATAAGAATTTTTATGCACATATTTGATTTCATATATCTTACATATTATATTCTATTCCATATTTATTTATTTTTTTGAATACACCTCTAAATAAATATATATATATATATATATATATATATATATATATTTATGTATATTATCTAT
Organism: Plasmodium reichenowi; assembly: GCF_001601855.1. Lineage (NCBI taxonomy): Eukaryota > Apicomplexa > Aconoidasida > Haemosporida > Plasmodiidae > Plasmodium > Plasmodium reichenowi. The sequence goes on along the minus strand of NC_033659.1, from coordinate 2,201,556 downwards.
AATTTTAAAATGAATTTTTTATTTAATTTAAAATTATTTTTATGATAATAAAGTAACTTATTATATTTATTTTATAGGAGAATAGCAATTATTTTCCTCATGTCAATATAAAAAAATATATATATAATATACATTGTAATTACAAAAATATTATAAATGTATTAATTTTACCACATTAAATGAAGGATCTACTTAAGCCTTGTTTAAATAAATTGTCTTATATGTAACATCATATTTTTAATAAATAATTTATAACATTAATATATTTTAATATTTTTTTTTTTTTTTTTTTTTTTTTTTTTTTTTTTTTGCTATATTATATAATTTAATATATATTTTCGCTAGATAATAATATATATATTTTTTAGCTATATATATATATATATATAAATATATTTACTATTTTTTTTTCCCCCTTTTTTTTTTAATGTACATATAAAATATATATTTTATGTTTTTATTATATTATACTATATTTATATAATATAATAATAGATTATATATATATATATATATATATATAAATATGATCTTTACTATATAATAATATATATTAAAATAATAATATATACTTATATTAATGATATTATGTACGTTTATTTATTTATTTTTTTTTTTAGTACTTTGAAGATTTAAATTATCATTGAATGTTATATATGCGAACCTAAATTTCGTTAACCCTGTAAATTTTACGATATCCTAATAAAATATATATTATAATATATATTTAATTCTTCC
>NC_033659.1:2182764-2200718 GCF_001601855.1 Plasmodium reichenowi | reverse complement strand
AATAATATATTTATATTTAATGTATTATGTTATGATATCATATATATTTTTTTTAATATATAAGAACAAAATGTATATATTATATATATTGCATATATTGTATATATTGTATATATTGTATATATTGTCTATATTCTTATTAATATTTGTTTACAAAATTTAATGTGAAAATTGGACAAAATATATGTCTTTAGACAAGTACATGTTTAATAGAAAGAATTAACAAAAAAAAAAAATTAAATGATACAATTATATATTAATCGTTCAATAATTTTTGTATAAGCATATATATATATATATATATATATATGTATATTTTTAAACCTATTACATATATATATATATTTTTTTTTTGGGGGGGGTTTCATACTTACACTTCATTTGTGTATTAAACATAAAAAACAAAAGGGCTTTTTTCCCTTTCATCTTGTAGTACGGAAATGTAGCTCCAACAAGTATGTAATATATATATATATTACGCAAAAAGAAAAGAAAAAAAAAAAAAAATACTAAAAAATAAAATGAAATAAAAATAAATTAAATTATATATGGAGTAATAAAAAGCGTCTTTATCTTTATTTTATTGCAGTTCTCAATTATTTTAAATATAGAGTTATGCAAATTTTTACAAAAATAAAAAGAATAAAAAAAACAAAACATTCTTTTTGAACACTTACAATATATTATAAGTGATTTATCTTATTCCGAATGTAAAGAATAAATATGAATAAGATTAATTTAATAAGTACAAAAGAGATATCTGAAATCGTTAGTTGGTATACCCATGTCTGTGCTGGAACTATGCAAGGATATCGTGCCACAGAAGAAGATGTAATATATAAGTGTTAATGTTTTTCATTATACATATTTCATGTAATTATATAATGTATTGTGATTAAATTAATAATACAATACCCTTACACAGTTCCCTTTATATTTTTGTTAATTGCATTTAATCGATGTGTTAAAAAAAAGAAAAATTTTTATGTTCTCATGAAAATATAGGGAAATATAAGATTAAATAGAAACATATATATATATATATATATATATATATATATATGTGTATGTATTTTTGTCATTATTAGGCAACGGTTATTTTAGCTTCCCTTAAAAATTTTCCATCCTGCAGGTACGTTATTAGAGCTTTATCGATTTATGCATAAATATATATTAATAGATATATATTAATACATATATAAATATATGTCTATGTTATAATATATTTGAATAATTGAATATTTGTCTTGATTAACAGATGAAATTATTATTCTAATGATATATATTTTTTTTAATATTCTTTTCTTTTTTTTTCTTTACAAATTTAAGGATGTGCACCATTTTTGATGGGTATACATAAAACACAACCATTATCAAGGAATATAATAATGAATATATTATAATATTATAAATAATTTTGATAATATTTCGTTTTATAAATATTTTTTTTAATATATATATATATATATATATGTATTTAAATAATGTGCATTTTCATGTGATAGTCATATAGGAAAAGAAACAGCCTTATATTGCGCAAGGAACATAGCTGATTTTATTGGTTATTTTAAATAATTATCAATATATATTTTTAATAAAAAAAAATTTTGTGAAAAAATAAATCACATATATATATATATATATATTTTCCTTTAGGTAATTGTACAACGTTGGATGTTAACAATATAACTAATGCTTGTATCCAAATGGACAATGAAATATTAAGTATGTTCATATTTGACCTTTACAATTTATTGAGTATATATGCATATATATATATATATATATATATATATATATATGTATACATGTATTTGAATTGAATTGTACATTTATTATTTTCTTTTTCTTTTCCTATTTTAGATAGTAATTTCGCTCATAATGGATCAACAGGTATAGATTATGAAGACATTTTATTTCAATTAAACTTTAATAAGTATATATATATATATATATGTATAAACATATTAATCATGAAAATGCATCTTTATATAATATGTATATAATAATATTGTAATGTTTTATTGTTGTTTCATGTGGCTTAGCAATAATTGCGATAATTGAAAAAATTATAAATAAGGATTTTTTTAAGCTATATATTTGCAACTTGGGTAAATTAATAAATATGAAAAAATATATTTATTTTATTTTTTATGTATTTTACTTATAATTTATATGTATATGTAATCATATATTTCTATTAATATCAGGAGATTCCAGAGCAATGCTTATTAAAAAGGATGGATCATTTATTTCATTAAGTGAAGACCATAAACCTTATAATAAAAAAGAAAAAGAAAGGATATATAAAATTGGAGGATTTGTTGAAAATGGAAGAATACTTGGATATATAGGTGTATCCCGTTCATTTGGAGACAAAGTATAATATGAAATTTTTTTATGAATAATTTATTATGTATTTGTCATATACAAAATAAATAAATAAATAATTATATATATATATATATATATATATATATATATATATATATATATATTTACGTTATATATAATTTATTGTCAGAATTATAAAATAAAATCCGACTGTCCATATAATCCTCATGAAACCATGATAAGTTGCATACCTGATATAAAAATATTTTATGCAAATTGTGATGATATACTATTTTTAGGATGTGATGGATTATTCGAAATGTTATCCTGGAATGATGTTGCAAAATTTACTTATGATTGTATGAACAGACATACTTTAAGCGATGCTGTAATTAATATTCTGGATTATGCACTTCTATCAGGATCCAAAGATAATATAACTATACAAATAATTAAATTTTTTAATGAAGAAATTCCGAATTTTCATTTTAGAGAAAAATTAATTCCAAGTATTTATATACATAATGAAAAATTAACTAAATATGAATTTTATGGAAAACTTCTCAATAAATATCATATAAATGATAATAATATTACTAACAAGCTGGTGGAATACTGTACAGAAATTAAAGGATCTTGCCCAACCATTGAACCATATTTAAAAAATATTAGGGAAAACAAAAACACACACATAATATTAAACAGGAGAAATAATAAAAATATTAAATACCTCACTCTGCCAATATTACAGGAAGATCTTAAGACAAATAATGTTTTTAATAAAATGGATCCCAATGATTTTAATAAAATGAGAGAATTCTTCAGAGAATATGATAAAAAAGTCAAGTTGAATTATTAAAAGAGAAATCGTGCCCAAACAAAAAGGGCAAAATATTTACCAATATGGTAAAATAAAGATGTACAAAAAAAAAAAAATAAAAAATAAAAAAAAAAAAAGACATATTTATTAAAAAAATGATAATAATATCCTTTATAAATGAATATAATAATAAAAATATCATTTTGCTCTTAAAAAATATGTAGTAATAAAAGTAGAAGTACAATACTTCAAAGATATTCACATATATATATATATATATATATATATATATATATATATATATATATATATATATATGTATAAAGTTTTTTTTTTTTTAAACCTAATTAAGCATTTTTATCAATAAAAGCCTAATATGAAATTACGCTACAATATAAATATATATATTTATTTTACATCATAATTCAATGTCTAATTAAAATTATTTTATTTTATATTTATACAAGTTTGTTCATTCGTAATTAATATCTGAATTTTTTTTTTTTTTTTCGTAATAGATTTACTATCTAAAATAATGATACATACATATATATATATATATATTTATTTATTTATTTATTTATGTGTTTTTCCATGTTACTTTATTACAACTTATAACAACTATAAATTTAATAAAGTAACAAATATATTATCATATTTTACTAATGAGAACAATAAATATAATATATATATATATATATATATATATATATAAATCTTTATATCTTATTATAATCACATTACATATTATTACATATAATAAGTAAATTAAAATGGTAATAAGAAACACTAAAATATAGAAAAATATATATTATATTTTCTTATGTTCTTGTTCCTTAATACATCATAAAAGTACATAATATGATATTTAAATTTATATCCTTACGGTTTATAACCATATTAATATAAAAGAGCGCCATTCCATATTCCTTTATTTATAACTTTGCAATTTTTTTATTTATATTTATGTTTATTATATAAATAAAAATTAACCCTCAATCCTTATAAAAATAACATAATAATATTTCCAAAAAAAAAAAAAAAAAAAAAATTGTGTAATAACATTTTATATGTTGTTTTGTAATATTAAAAAAAATCATATAGTTTATATTGTCTTATATAGATATATAAAAATTAAAAAAATATTATTCCTGATATTATAAGAATATACAACGTAATTCTGACCTGTTCAGGTAAAATATATATATATATATATGAGTAAGTGAAAAAAAAAAAAAGTGTTTCCTTACAATGTGTACTTTTATATATAATAAAGCTAGTCGCGATCATAATATATTTAACTCTTATTAACATTATGAGAATAAAAAAAAAAAATATATATATATATATATATATATATATATACATATACACATATATTAACTGTTCATATATTTGTTTATATTATTATTATAGCTTGAATATTTTTGCTATGTAATTATTTTTTTATATTTTTATATAAATTATCATTTAGTAAATTGAAAACACGTATACATATATAAAATATTTGTATTTTTCTTTTTCTTCTTTTTTTTTTTTTTTTTTTTTTTTTTTTGACTGATGTTGTATAATTAAATTCTATGTAATACATTTTTATTTATTATTGTTTATTATATTACATAAACCTGTATTTAACCTATTCTTTTATGTCTGAAATTATACTTGTTTAATGATATAATCGATTTCCTTTTTAACTTAAATAAATATTTTATATTATTTTACTTATTTTATTTTATTTTATTTATTTATTTATTTTTTTTTTTTGTAAAATTGTTTATAAGATGCATCCCTTTAATTTTGTGCCTCAATTAGATAACAAAATAAATGTTGTTTCAATGCAACCTTTCCAAATGTATGTTCCTAATAATAATGCTGTAATTCCTCAATCATTTTCCAGTGATCATACAACACAACATTATAGTCAACCTATATATTTTGAACCATTACCTCCTATATATGTGAAAAACCAATTATTACCTTCTCCCATTTTAGTACAGATGCCTACAACGGTAGTTGTTCAAAATGAATCACAACCAGCGATGGTTCTTAATCAACCACCCTCCAATATTGTTGTCAAAAATAATCCTCCAACTTCAGTTTTTGTTAAACAATCAAATCCTAATGTTGTTGTTAAAAATGAAGCACCCCCAAATTATATACAAAATGTGGACACATGTCAAGAGACGATAGTAACAGATATGAACCGCCCAGTAATGACCAGTATAAATAAAAATATTATGTAATAACTGGGAAATAAATGACTAGACAATTCAATATATGTCAAATGGAAAATTGGGATTATTATTGAGGCGTTAATGTGGTATACAGAATGCAAATCGAAAACTATTGAAAAATTATATAATTAGAAATAATAATAAAAAAAGCACAAAAATTAGTAAAACAGATCCGAATAATATATTATTCTTTTTTATATTTCTTTTCCTTTCATATCATTTCTTTACTATTTTTTTTTTTTTTTTTTTTTTTTTTTTTTTATAAATTTCTATATAATAATTAGTAATTGAAAGAACCTTTTAAATAATTTTAATTTAAGTTTAACAATATATTAGAACATTTTTATATTTCTTATTTATGATTGAAAATTATTTTAATAATTACAAAATATATGTTACATTCTTTTGTAAATCATTAAAAGTTAATATTTTAATAAATTTTAATTAAATGGTTTCGAAAAGGTATTCATTTTTATTTTTAATGTATTTTTAAATTATCAGTTTTTTAGTCTCTAAAAAAAAAAAAAAATGGTAAGAGAATATTTTAAAACGTAAAACAATTTATATTCTTTTTTTATCTATATAAAGGTTTAGAGACAAAATTAAAAAAAAAAAAAAAAAAAAACTGAAAGGGTGAAAGGACATATTAAATTATAACAAGAAAGAAAACAAATATTCACATATATTCATATATATTCATATTTCCATTTATTAATACATTCATTTATTTGAATATAACGTAAAATTGTATGGATCATAATTATGTTCTTTATTAAATACACCATTATTCCCATAGCTATAAGGTGTGGGTAAAACATTATTTTCATTTATAACATTTTGATTATTATAATAAAATTGTGTGTCAGCATTGTTTATATTTTGCATATCTTCAATCATATTATCCTTAGTTGGTTGTTCCTTTATATTGGTATTATTTATACCTGACATTGAATTTACTTTATCATGTAATCCTATATGGAAATTTGGATGGTTATAAAAATCATTTTGTGATTTTTCAATTATGATATTGGGATTAGATTGTCTCACTATAATTGGTTGTGGATCTTCATTTTTTAAAATAATATTTTGAGGTGGTAAGTCTAATGTTATAGGTAATTTGGGTTGACTCTGTATTATAACTGTCTGTGGTTGTCTTACAATAATAGGTTGTATTCTATCATTTTGAATTATCATATAATAAAATAAGTTATCCATATTTATATAAAAAAAAAAAAAAAAAAAAAAAAAAACAATGTAATACTTCTAATGATATATATTTTTTTTAATTTTTTGTTAAGTAGGTGTAAACAAAAGTTATTGACATATAAATTAATGTTGTGTATATAATAATTATTAACAATATATAAGGATAATTTATATTATCAAATCATAAAATCACAAAAATAAGAATCAAATAAAATTATATTATATTATATTATCAATTTTAAAAAAAATCAAAATAAAAAACAAAAAAGGTTTAATAATAAGTCTATTTGTATTGAAAAAAAAAAAAAAAAAAAAAAAAAAAAAGACTAAAATAATTTTTCCTTTTTTTTAATTTTTTATTAATAAAAATATTTAAAATATTATTTTCAATAATTTTTCTTTGAAAAATTAAATTATAGGAATTAAATATAATTACCTCATATTTCTGTTTTATTGTTATTATTATTTTATTTTTCAACACAACATAGTAATGTGAAAAAGACATTAATATTATAAAAAAAAAAAAAAAAAAAAATTACATAAATAAATAAATATATATATATATATATATTTATATTTATATGTATACTTTTTTTTCTTATAAATTATGAAAATTACAACATTACAATTGATCTACATATATTTTTTTAATAATTTTATTATCTTGTTTGATATAATGTTGTATGACAAATTTTATAATTTTAAATTTTAATCCATGTGTTTTTTGAATGTTATAAAAAAAATAAAAATAAAAATAAAAATATATTATATCAATGAAATGTAAAGGTTTAAATATATGGTAATTTTGCCTTTGTTCTTTCTATTTTTATTGTCATATGATTATATAATAAGAAGATAAAAATATTATATTAATAAATAGAAGATATGCACATATATATATATATATATATATATATATATATATATATATATTTATTTATTTATTTATTGGTATTATTTTTTTTTGTTTTATAGTTCTTAAAGTGTATATATATACTTAATAGGGAATACTATACTCTCATATTTTTTCATAAGAAAATAAAAAATTTACATCCATATTTATTATCACCACAAGGTGTGATAATTTCCTTCACGGTCTGTTCTCCTATATGTGTGTGATCCAAAATAATCCCTTTGGGCTTGCACTAAATTAAGAGGTAAATTTTGTGAGGTTACCATTTGAAAATATGCTAAACTAGCTGAGAACGCAGGAATTGGTATTGAATATTTTGTAGCCATAAGAACAATTTTTCTTAAGGAAGGTAATTTATTTTTAATATCATCTGAGAATTCATTATCTAAAAATAATAATTCTAATTTTTCATTATTTTTATATGCATTTGCTATACGATCTAAGAAAACAGCTCTAATAATACAACCACCTCTCCATATTCTGGCGATTTCTCCCAAATTTAATTTCCAGTTCATTTCTTCAGAAACCTGTTTTAAAAGGAAAAGACCTTGAGTATATGAAATAATTTTACAACAATAAAGAGCATTTAATAAATCATTTTCAAAATCATTTAAATCTTCATTTGGGTCAATAAGAATATTGTCTTTATTAAAATTAGATTCTGCTTTAGTTCTTAATTCTTTAAAAACACTTATATTACGTGCATCTAAAGCAGCACACATAGTTGGACAAGGGATACCTCTTTCGGTAGCTTCAAGCATAGTCCATTTTCCTGTACCTTTAGCCCCAGCAATATCTAATATCATATCAACTAAATAATTATTTGTTAAGTCATCTTTTTTTGCAAGAATATTTGCAGTAATTTCAATTAAGTAAGAATTTAATATACCTTCATTCCATTTATTAAAAACTTCTGATAATTTTTGATTATCATATTTTAATATATGTTTCATAATTACATAACTTTCTGATATTAATTGCATATCTCCATATTCTATTCCATTATGTACCATTTTTACATAATTTCCTGAGGAACCTGGACCTATATATGTAACACAAGGAGAATTTCCAACTTGAGCTGAACATTTTTCTAATATTTCTTTCACACAATCATATGCATATTTAGAACCACCAGGCATAAATGAACAACCATATCTTGCACCTGCTTCACCTCCACTCACACCCATAGCTAAATATTCTACATCTTTTTCTTTACATAATTTTATTCTTCTTTCTGAATTAATATACCATTCATTCCCACCATCAATTATTATATCTCCCTTTTCAAAATGTTTTAATATATTACTAATATTTTCATCTACAGCTGGACCTGCTTTGATTAATAAAATAACCTTCCTTGGTTTTTTCAAATTATTTATTAATTCTTCAACTGTTTTATAACCATAAACAACCAAATTCTCTTCTTTTGCTCTTTTCATTGTTTCTTCTGTTCTTTCATATGTCCTATTATATACACCAATTTTAAAACCTTTGCTTGAAATATTCAAACTTAAATTCTGGCCCATGACAGCCAAACCTATCAAACCAATATCACACATTTTGAATAAATTAAAATTAAAGATATATATAAATATTTAAGCCTTAAAAGGAAAGTACGTATATATATCTAATAAAATATATCCTTTCTTTTTTTTTTTTAATATATACAAATAAATAAAAATAAAAATATATATATATATATATATATTTATATAAATAGTAATAATAAACGGATCCGTTGACAATATATTTAAAAGATAATATAAATAATATTAGTTTTAATAAAATTTATTCTTTTTTATATTTTGAAAAAAAAAAAAAAAAAAAAAAAAAAATATATATATGTATATATATATATTATATATATATATAATAACAAATATTATATTTTAACAATTCTTATTTTTTTTTTTAATTATTTTATTTCTAGTATTCCTTTAAATATTTGTATATTTTTTTTAATGAAAAAAAAAAAAAAAAAATAGAAACGTATAAAAAAAGAATTTTTTTTAAAAATATATTAATAAAAGAAAAAAAAATACATGTTAGTATGAATATATAATAATATATATGTATTATTTTATTTTATATATTCCACTTATTTTTGCTTGTACGATATTTTCTCTCCTGTATCTAAAAAAAAAATATTTATGTAGCATATATATATATATATATATATTATATAATAATATATATATTTTTATTATACACATAATGTTAGCCTACAGGTAATAATATATATATTTAAAATAATACATAATAATAGAAAAAATAAAATCAAATATTTTATACCCAAGAAATGTCATTTTTTTTTTTTTTTCATTTATTGACATTTATATGTTAGGTTATTATAAAAATTAAAGTAAATATGCAATATATTATATTATTAAATATATTCTATTATTTTTTTTTTTTCATTTTTGTAAATTAATAAAAGGTAGATATATTTAAAAATATATATATATATATATATATATACATGTATAATTTTGAATCAAACTAAAGTGAAAATTTTTAGGGTTAAGAAAATATATATTGCTGACATGAATATTTTGAGCCAATATTATTATATTTGATTTTGTAAATATGGAATAAAACTATGGCACATTTATAATTAAAATAATAAAAAATAATATATATAATATATATATATATATATATATTTATTTATTTATTTATTTGTTTATTTGTTTATCCTTTTAAAGCACAATACAATAATGTATACAAGGATGGATGTTTTATCTAAAAACAAGAGCCTTGTTAATTATAAAACCATATTCTCAAGTCCCATTTACATGAATATATACATAAACCATTTTGTAAATAAATTAATAAATGTATATTCAGCAAAAAGTGTAAATTTTACGACCCTTTCTTCAGATGCAGTAAAGGCAATAACGAATTTAAAAGAATCTGTAAAGAAGCAAGATAAAAAAAAGAAAAACATTACAAGGGAGACACTTAAAAATTGTCAAGGTCATAAGAGAAGATACAAATTATTTGGTGATAGAGAAGAATTTCATAATATAGATAGAGATAAAAATAATTTAATAATTGAACCTACAGATAGTTTTCGAGCTGTTATTACTACATCTAAAAATAATGTACATATTCAAGTTGTAAATAAAAGTAAAAATTATAAAACCATATTCGGTTCCTTTGCTGGAAATGTTGGTTTTACGAAGACGTTACAACAAAGCGAAAGATGTGCTTATAGAATAGGTGAGAATATAGCTAAAAAATGTAGAAGACTTGGGATATTTTCTATTGATATAAAATTTAGGAGAATCATGAGGGTAGAAACTGTTTTGCAAGCTATGTATGCAAATAATCTTAATATAACACAAATAATACATGAACCTAGATTACCAAAATGTGGATTAAATGCTTCTAAGCCTAGAAAGAGAAGACGTGTGTAGGCAAAGGAATATGTAATAAATTTTATGAGTAATAATACAGAAAAAAAAAATAAAACTTATTATTATTTTTATGTAATATCAATAAATAATTCTGATTTGCCACATTAGTGCCATATGTAAATATTTATGCACGTTTATATATATTTAAATATTTTTATATATATTTACATATATTTAAATATTTTTATATATATTTACATTTATGTTTAATGAAAATTTTTTTTGTTCATTTTTTAAAATTAATTTTTAATTTGTTTTAACTAATATTGTTTTTTTTTATTTTTTTTTTAAGTCGAATTTTATTATAATATAAATATAAATAAATAAATAAATATATATATATATATATATATATATATATATTCTTAGTATGCATATTTATAAAATAACAGCATTATTCATATTTATTAAATGATTAATTATTATAATACATAAAAAATTAGTAATATACTTATATTTTACCATAAAAATTAAATGTAGTAAATTTGAAAATAAATGAGAAATTTTATACATTTTAATAAATTAAAGATAAAATATAATATTATAACATATTATTATATACAAAGTAAGAAAAAAAAAATTAAACATCGGTTGTATTAATTAAAAAAAAAAAAATTATATAATATAATATTATATTACATTATATATATACATTTTGATTATTTTTTGTCACGTTAAAACTTTTTCTCTATAATTTTTTATAGCATGTTTGATGGCATCTTCTGCTAATAAACTGCAGTGTATTTTTACAGGGGGTAAACTTAAATGTGAAGCGATATCATTATTTTTAATTTTTAAAGCTTCATCGATTGTCTTTCCTTTAATTAATTCAGTCGCATAAGAACTACTAGCTATAGCAGACCCACAACCAAAGGCCATAAATCTTGCATCTTTTATAACATCATTTTCAATTTTTAATTGTAACTTTATTACATCTCCACATGATGCTTTCCCAACAATTGATGTACCAATATTCTTCTCGTTTTTATCAAATGACCCAACATTTCTGGGTTTATTAAAATGATCTTTTACATGATCACTATAATTTCGTACTAAATTATAATAACATTTATTCACATTATTTTCATTCAAACAATTTGTATATAAACAAATACAACTCTTTCCTTTAAAAAGATTACACAAAATTTTGCTCTTCATTTTTTATATATATATGTTATATATATGTCCTAAAGGTATAACTATTTATATCAACATATAATATTTTTATAATACTTAAAGTTATTATTTTAAGTATAGTTCTACATATATAATATATATAAAAATATTATTATATAATTTCACATAAAAATAAATAAAGATATATATCTATATTTTGAATAACATATAAAAAAACAAATATAAATTAAAAAAAAAATAATAAATAAAAGAAAAGAAAAGAAAAGAAAAGAAGATAAACTTATAAACGAAACATAATATATAATGTTATAATTATATTAATATATATATAATTTTTTTTAAATATTAAAATATATATTTAAGTAACCTTTTAAAAATTAATTTTCAAAATACCAAAAAAAAAAAAAAAAAAAAAAAAAAAAAAGTTGCCTTTATTTTGCTAAATATATTTAGTTATAAAAACGATTTGTATGCATTATTATAAAAAATATTTATTTGTATATTTTTAAAACAGAAAAAAATGAAAACTGATGATATATAAATATACAGAATTATAAGTATATCAAATAAATAACTGCTACAAAATTTTTATTACGAAAAGGATTATAAATAAATATATTAAAAAAAAAAATAATAAAAAAAATATTTTTAATTAACATAAATAAAAAAATTAAATTATTCATGTCACTTAAATATAAAATTATATATATATATATATATATATATATATATATATATATATATATTTATTTATTTATTTATTTATCCTCTTATTTTTTTATTACATATATATAATATATATATAATTTTATATCCATTATAAAATATTTAAGGAAGAAAAAGTTCAAGGGCCAATTTTAAAAAGATATATCAAAAAAATAATAAAAAAAAGTAAAAATAAATAAATATACATGTATATATTTTTATATTCATATTTATGGTTTTTTTTTTTTTTCTTTCTTTTTTCAAATTATGATATTATATTAATATATTTTATTTTTGAAGAAAATAATAATTAAAATTTTCATTTTGGAAAAGTACCAACTATTAATTTTTTTATAATATATGAAAAAATGTGAAATTTCTTCAATAAATAAATAAAATAAAATAAAATAAAATATCAAGAAAAAATGAAATGAAAAAATTATTATACATATATTATAAAAATATATGTTATAATTATGAAGATGATGTTGTCTAAAATGTAGTATACATATAATTATTATAAGCTATATAAAAACATTTTAGAGCGCATGTTTTGCTTTATTTCTTTTTATAAAAATAATTACATGTATAATATTTTTAATTCTCCTCAACATATATATATATATATATATATATATATATATATATTAAAATGTAACATTTATCTTTGTTTTTATTCAACTGTGGTTATCATTTTTTTTTTTTTTTTGTCAAGAAAATGAAAAAATTAAAAACATATTTGTTTATTCCTTTTTAATTAAAAATGTGCCTTTGCATCAAAATAAATATTCATATTTAATATAAATGTTTTAAAAGTTTCGTAATAATATATATAACATATATATATTAATATAACATATATATATTTATATAACATATATATATTTATATAACATATATATATTTATATAACATATATATATTTATATAACATTTTTTCTCTTTTCTTCTTTTTCTTTCCATTTTGGTGATTATATTATAAAAAAAAAATGTATGTCAATAAATATAAAAAAAAATACACTCCTACATATATACATATATATATATATATATATATATATATATATATAAGTGCATATAAAAATCGTTCGTCCTATATACTAATTTAATATCGTCAAACTAAAAAAGTGATTTTATATATATATATATATCAAAAAATATATCAAGGAGGAGTAAAGTAGGGGTAAAGACAAATAAGAAGAAAAAAAATTGGAAAAACAAAAATGGGATACAGAATATAAAGAATATGAATAATAAAAATCCTAAGGTATACACATTAATTGTTATGAATAGCAATTGGTTCTGTTATTTCTATTAAATATTTTTCAACACTTTCTCCATATTCTTGTGGGCTTTGTTTAACTAAGGGTAATAATGTATTTCTAATGGTTGTATGATATTCATTAAGTTCTTTAATTTCTTGGTTTGTTAAAAGTGAAAAATCTAATAATTTCTTTTCATATGGATACATAGTTAAATCATCAAATGAAAGGTATTCAGTCGTATCTGTAATTTCTTTGCTAATAACATATTGCATATTTTCTATACGTACACCAAATTTATCTTTCATATAATATCCTGGTTCATTAGAAAGGACCATATTTTTTTTAAGAGGTGCTCCACCTACTGGGCCTATAGAACAACCACCTTCATGTACATTAAGAGTTAAACCAACACCATGACCAGTACCATGATTATAATCCATAAAATTGTTGAATAAATTTTCACGTGCAATAAAATCTAAAGCTGATGAAT
This sequence comes from Plasmodium reichenowi, assembly GCF_001601855.1. Taxonomy (NCBI): domain Eukaryota; phylum Apicomplexa; class Aconoidasida; order Haemosporida; family Plasmodiidae; genus Plasmodium; species Plasmodium reichenowi. The sequence continues at coordinate 2,186,195 of NC_033659.1, read as the reverse complement.
TTGTATAAGATGCAAAGATAACTTTTCTTAAACGTAAATGTCCTTTTAATACTAATGTATAAATTCTCTTTTCTTCAGGAGTGGGTTCACCAAAATGTGTAGTTCTAGTAACATCAGTAGTTCCATGTAAATATTGTCCTCCAGAATCTAAAAGATAAATAGCTGGTTTAATGGTAGCATTTGTTTTATCTGTACATTCATAATGAATAACAGCTGCATTAGGACCACTTGCTGATATGGTTGAAAAGGATGGGAAGATAAAATTTTTCTTGGTTGATCTAAAATAATCTACTTTATGTCTTAAAGACATTTCTGTTTCATTAAATAATTCTTTCGTTTTTCTTTTCTGTTCACACCAATGGAAAAATTGTAATAAAGCAAGACCATCTAATATATGTGCTTGTTTCATATTATCAATTTCTATATCATTTTTTACTGCTTTCATTTTGACTACAGGGGAATTTTGTAAAAGAACATTTTTTCTATCAAATAGTTTATATATCATTAAATTGATATATGGGCTTAATGAGATATCATACTTTTTGAAATCAGGATTGTCATCATTATGCTTTGGTATGGATGGGATAACTACATCTCTTAGGTATGGTACAATTTCTTCATATTCTTTTACAATAACTTTATTAATTTCTAAAAGATTCTTAACATCTGCTGGTAAATTTTTTACTGTTGTAAAGAATACAATTTTAGAAAAATCTTGTTCTTCTCTATCAAATTGAAATAATAAATAAGAATAAAATAATGGCGAATATTGATAATCATAACCTCTTAAATTTAAAAGATATGCAATTTCATCTAATTCGGATAAAAGTAAATTATCTACATTCTTCATATCATACATAAGGGATTGTTTTAATTTATCAATTTTTTCACCAGCACATGCACCATTATATTTTCTATCATGTATATATAAAGTTTTATTATTAACAGGATAATCTTTAACTTCCACTAAAGATTTTTCTAAAACAAGAAAGTTTAATACATTTTCATCAACCTTTTTATTAACATCATCAAAATTATTATTATATATAATTTTTTCTACAATTTTCTTTTTTGGATAAGCATTTAAAAGAGATTTTCTTAATTTTTCATAAAACACAACACTTGTGTTTTTTCCATCAAATGCAATAGTATTAAATTCTAAAGATGAAATCGTTTCAAAAATTTCATCTCTATTATCAATTCTACTAATTCTTAATGTAAATAAATTCTGATCTAATTCATTCATAGCTTGTAATTCATATAATGCATTCACATATAATATGGGTTTATCTTTTGTTACTATTAATATACCATCAGCACCACTATAATTTGTAATTTTTACAATTTTTTTATCTTTCTCATTTATTATTTCAGAATTGTGTTCATCACTATTAATTAAAATATATACATCAATATTATTCTTTTTCATAATATTTCTTAATTCTTCTAATCTAGCGGCAGGATTATTATCCATCGTGTTAACATCAACGGTATTATTATTATTACTCATCATTTCGGTATTATATATATTCTTATATATATTGGAACCACTATATATTATATTCTTATTATTTTCTTGATTCTCACTTAAATTATTATTGTCGAAATTTCTCTGATATTTTTTTGAGAAAAAATTGGGTGCTATCTTATTATTATTATTATTATTATCACTACTTACTTCACTTTTATTTACACAATCAAATCCGCTCGTAACACCACTAAAATATGACTTTTTCAAATGATTTAAATAAGCCGATACTAAATTTTGCCTCTTACCCTTATTAAAAATATTTAAATGGAATACCATTAAAAATATAAAAACAAACAAAAGAAAATTCAATTGCATATTTAAAAAAAAAAAAGAAAGAAGAAGAAAAAAAAAAAAAAAAATTAAAAAAAAAAAATTAAAGAAAAAAATTAAAAAAAAAATTAAATAATATATCTACACATATATATATATATATATATATATATATATATATATATGTATATTTTACATATATGTGTATAATATATTATAACATATATATGTTTGTGTGCTGAGTTTATATTCACAATATAATTTTATATTAATTTTTTAATAACACGCATTTTTCACTTTAACACATAAATATAAAAATGTATATATATATATATATATATATATATTTTTATATTCACAAGGTATTATTATTATATATATATTTAAATATATAATATTAATTTTCTTAACTATTATTTACTAATATTCATAACTCTTTTATAATTATAAAATAAAATATATATATATATATATATATATAAAGAAATGTATTATAAATATTATAAAATTTTAATTCAATATATTTATATATTATGCATTTCAAAGTAAAAGTTCTACATTTATTTATATAGATCGAAGAAAAAAAAAAAATAAATATAAATATATATACATTAATATAAATTTTATGAAATCATAAATGGTAGGTTTTTCTTTTATATATTATATACATAATAATATATATTTTAAAACTATTTAATTATATATATATATATATATATATATATATATATATATATATATTATATATATGTATATGTTTTTTTTTTTTTTTTCTTTCTTTTGCTTTTTTTTATACAATAATATAAATATTATATTATTAAATAAAACGTGTTCACAGTTCAGTTTCTATATCAAATAAAAAAAAACTTAAACTATAAAAGAAAACTATTATATATATATAAATATATATATATATATATATATAATAATTAATATACAATATATTGATAATAATAAATAAATTCAATATAAAAAAATTACATAATAAATATATATAGAAATATATATATTAATTTTAACGAGAACAAAAATTTAATATATAATAATAAAGAAATCAGTATATATATATAATATATAAAATATTTATCATCATTATGTAGGATAAAAATATATCAGTTTCTCTTAAACATTTTATAAAATATTATATATAAAAAAAAAACATAGTGAGAATGTAACTATTTTTTTAAAATATCAATTCCTAGGCTTATTTATATACTATATATAAATTATACATATTATAATATTATATTTGTTTCTGCTATTTTTATTTTTTTCTTTAAATGAACGAACTATATATTAAATAATTATATAATATATATATATATACATATATATATTTATAATATGTTCAAAAAAAAAAAAAAAAAAAAAAAAAGATCTATAATAAATTTCTTTTTTATTTTTTCTCAGTTATATTTTTTTTTTTTTATATATATAATATTTATTTTATTATTTATAGTATATTTATTTTTATTATTTTTCTTTCTAAATTGTATTTTTCTGATATTTATTCTTCTACTCCTTTAAGGATATTTTATGTAAGAAAAAAAAAAAAAAAAAAAAAAAAAAAAAAAAAAAAAAAAAAAAAATAAAAAAAAAAAAAAAAAAATTTTAAAAAAATATTAAAATT
>NC_033659.1:2176449-2182364 GCF_001601855.1 Plasmodium reichenowi | reverse complement strand
TTTTTTTTTTTTTTTTTTTTTATAAATTTTATTTTTTTTATATTTATTATTTTAAAAATTAAAAAAAATTTTATAAAAAAAAAAAAAAAAAAAAAAAAAAAAAAAAAAAAAAAAAAAATATAATTTAACGAACAAGATCATAATGTTCATATAATATGTATAATTGGATTATGCGTGAAAATAAAAAAACAACAAATAATGTAGAATAAAAAGAAAATATATATATATATATATATATATATGTGAAAAAAAAAAAAAACATATAAAATAAATTTGATATTAATTTATGTGAATTATAATAACATTATAAAATCTGTTTAATGTTATAAAATATGGTTATTATATATTATAAAAACAAAAATATAAATATAATAGTAAAAAGTTTATTTATATATTCTTCCTTGTTCAATATATAATATTCTTTTTATTAATATATATATATATATATATATATATATATATATATATTTATATTTATATTTATATTTATTTATTTTTGAGAAACAAATTAGTGTAATTATAATGTTTTAGATATATTTATCTATGGTCCTTTTATATTTTTTTTTTTCTTTATTTAACAGCCGATTCTATAATATTATATTATATTATTTTTCATTATATTTTAAGATATTTATAATAATAATATAAGATACACACATATTATTTTTACAATTTAAAAATATATTATATTTTATCTAATCTTGTGTTTTGTTTTTTTTTTATATAGTATATTTTGATAAATAATTATAAAAAGCTGATTATGATGATAAAAAGTTTAATTAATTCTTTGTAGCATATAAAAATATGGATACATATATGTGTTATCATATTGTTAGTATTAAACAAAAAAAAAAAAAAAAAGTGAAATAAAATAGAAAAAATAAAAAAAATAAAAAAATTTATGTTATATTTTATATTACGGTATATACATGTATTTTTTTATATCTTATTTTTGCCCATTCGAGCTTGTTATTTTTATTTCTTTTTTTTAGCTCTTCATTATATGTATTGGAAATATAAAGATACCATATGTGTAGTCCATTTAATTTTTTTATTATTTAATTTTTTTTTTTTTATATTTAACTTAACAATATTTTTCATACCATCATTTTTATCACCATATTTTATTAACCCCTTCGTTGTCTTGTAGATTAGTGTATTTTATTTTATCATTTTTTTTTAGATTGTTCCTACTTTTAAATGAATAAATTTACCTTTTTCTTATGATTCATGATTTTATGAGAACAAGGTTTTGATAGGACAATATATTTTTTTGTTTGCCTTTTTTTTTTTTTTTTTTTTGTTCTTACAAGATATTTTGTTTGATCATTTGTTTTATTTAAAGTGTTACTTTTTTTTTAAAATTTTTTTTTTTTGGTTATATATATTATGAAAAGGCACTTTATAATTTTTTTAATTTCTTATGATAAAATATTATATTATTCTATATATTACGAGAGATACAATTGTTATTATGGTTAAATGTTATATTTGGTGATATAATATTATCACAAGAATTATTTTTAAACATATAATAAATGTTAGAGAGAACATATATCGTTTTTATGTATTATTAAATGAGAACGGATAAGAATGTTTAACTGATTTATCTATATTGTTATTATTTTTACTATAAATATTTTATATGTTCAAAAATTAAGTTCTTTTATTTATATATCTTTCAATAAACTTATTGTCCTATATGTTATCCTTGCTATGCTTATTATTTTTTTTTGTTGATAATTCATCTGTCTTATAATGAAAAATACTTTCTTCAATATTATTATGATCGTTTCTTGTAATAATTAGATGTCGTGAATATATGTCTTCATGCTTTTCTAAATATCTGATAATTTTATTTATCAAAAGATCATAAGCTGTTTTTACATAATTCTTATGTTTATTTATTAACTGTTTATTTATATATTGTTTATTTATATTATACATTTTACTTATTTTATTTATAATCATATCCTTGTAATAAGAATTATTTTTTTTATATATTATATATTTGTACCAACATGTATTACATTCAATTAAATTACAAGTCGTTGAAATATTATTTGATAACATGATTTTCATAGGATGTGTAGTAAACCATATATGATTTTTAATTTTATTCATTGTAAAACGTTTTTTAAAATTTACATTTAACATATTTTGTAATAAGTGTTTTGCATTTATAGATACATAAGGTTGAAAATATAATATACCTTTTATGATTTGTGTAAATAATTTATTCATATCACTATTATTAAAAGGAAGACGATGGTTTAGTAATAAAAAAAGAATTATACCTAAGGACCATACATCTGTTAACTCAGCTTCATATTTTTGTCCTAGTAATATTTCAGGAGAAGTATAAAAAGGAGAACCACATGATGTAGTTAATAAACAATTTTTTCTATAAATTGTTGAAAGACCAAAATCTATTAATTTCACATTATTATTATTATCTAATAAAATATTTTCTGGTTTTAAATCTCGGTGTACTATTTTTATCTTATGTAAATATTCGATTGCATTTATTAATTGATATAAAATTCTCCTAGCATTATTTTCATTAATATTATAATTATTATAAATATAAGTTAGTAGGTTACCATTTTCTACATATTCTAATATCATGTATATATTATTTTTATTCTGATATACATCATAAAATTTACATATATGATTATGATTAATATTTTTATGTATTTCTATTTCTTTTATTATTTTATCATAATTTATAATTTCAATTAACCTTTTTTTATTCAATATTTTGATAGCAACAATTTCATGTGTATATATATGTATACCTAAACAAACTTTACCAAACGTCCCTTTCCCGATTTTTTTTTTGGTGACAATATAATTTCCAATTTCTTTCTTTTTATTTTTTACAACAATAATTTTATATTTATTTTGTTTACTTTTTTCTAAATATTCATTTTCTTTTATCCACATTTCATTCGTATAATCTATACATGAATTTTTATTATCCTTATGGATATCATACTTATGTTTGTGTTCTTCATATATATTACTACATAAATCATTTAAATTAATATTTTCGTTTACATTGATTATATTATTTTCTTTATTATTTAGTTTACTTTTGTGTTTATTATTCAACATTATTTTATTTAATTCTTTGATATTCTTTTTATTTATGAAACTTCGGCTCACAGTAATATGTCTTATTTTGCACTTCCTTATAGGTGTGTTGAACATGGTTGTTGTATTAGATTTTATTAACTCCCTATTATTTTTTTTATCCTTCGTCTTATTATAGATATTATTATAAATATTATTATATTTAGTGGGGTTGTCTTTTTTTATAAAAACATTCTTTTGAATATTACATAAATTTTTCTTTGAACATACATTTTTACACATTTCCTTACCAATTTTATGAGTATTAAAAATTTTAGACATGCCTTTTTCGTTTATATTATATTTATTTATTTCTTTCATTTTATGATAAATATTATGATCATCTTTATGATTATAATTGTACGTGTTCTTTTCATTTAATTTATTATATATAAATAATTTTGTTTTTCCTATAGATTCACTTTTCCTTTTTATAATATTATTTTTATACCTTTCCATATTATAGTTTTTAATATTATCATATTTTATTTGATTATTTGATGACATTATAAGGTTAATATTTTTTTTATAACTATCCTTTTTTCCTATTGTATTAACATCCCCTGTATTATTTGAATATGAAAAACAAAATTTCATATTCACCTCATTATTTTTACATAAATGAATTGCTTTGTAGGTGTTACTTTTTATATATTCTTTTATATTTTCAAACCCCACATTTTCATATTCTACATATTTATCTTGATGTATTTTATTTTCCTCTTTCTTGTCTTTTCCATTATATATATTATTTACTATTTTATTTTTTTTATAACTATTGTTTGGGAGGGGTATACTTTTATTAAATCCACTTTTTTTTAATGAACATTTTTTTAGGCTTGCTTTTACAACACATATTTGTTTGTTTTCACAATAAACAGAGGACGATGGCATTATATATATGTATATATGATAAATATATAGGTATACCCATAAATATAAAAATAAATATAAATATAAATAAATATATATATAAATATATTTATTTATTTATTTATGGATAATATTTTTGTTATTTCACAAAAAAATAAAATAATAATAAAATTAATGGAGACAATATAAATATAAATATATATATATATATATATATATATATTTATTTATATATTTTTACATGATAAATATAATATTTTTTTTTTTTTTTTTTTTTTTTTTTATAATATATATATATATATATATATATATATATACAGGCAACCGTTATTATATATATACATATAATATGTATAATTTTGCATATGTTTTACTTTTCTTTTTTTTTTTCTTTTTATTAATGTACGAAATTGTTTTGAACATTTTATATACATAACATAAAAAGGATTAATTTATTAAGGTCTTTTATATAAAAGCATAAAACCAACAAAATTGAACATATTTTTATTTCATAATATTAAAATAGACATTTTGTGATAATAAATACATGAAATAAGGAACCATTGTTATATATATAAATACATATATATATAAATATATATATATATATATATATATATATATATATATATATATATATATAGTATATTCATTAATCTATATTTTGATTATACCATACAAAATATGCTTTTATTGAAACTTAGTTAAAAGTTAAGGAATAAAGAAAAGTAGGAAGATTACTTTTTTTTTTTTTTTATCTATTACTTTTTATAATAATAATTAAATTGTATATATAATATAATATAATATAATATTAATATATTTATATGTCTCATTATTGTATTAAATACTTATTTTCTTTTTTCTTTTTTTTTTAAATTGTAATATTTAAGGAAGAATGTTCTTAACTTAAAATGATAAAATGATAAAATGATAAAATGATAAAATAATAAAATTTCTTAAACAGAATAAATCAAAAAAAAAAAAAAAAAAAAAAGCAAATAAATTAACGACATGTTCATTAATTGTTGTAATTAAATAATATACATATATATATTTTTATTTTTTATAATATCATTATATTTATATTGTAATATATTATTTTATTCTTTTGCATTAATTATGAACACTTTTTATTATATCTATATATGTATGCTTTTTTTTATATTTTATCGTTTAAAGGAAATAAAATAATAAATACAATATTTACATTGAATTATACGAAATGGAAAATTATTAGAAATATAGGGCTTATTTATTATATATAGAAATAAGAAAAAACACAAACTATCCAAACATATTATTTTAAATGAATCAAAAAGTATATATGAGAAATAATTAGTTTTTTAATTTTTTCATATATATATTTTTTTTTTGTAATTTTAAAATCAATTCTACAATGTAATAAAATATAAAATATGTAAAAAAATTATATTTTTTTTTTATTTATTTATACTATATATAATTATTCATATTATAATATAAATAAAATATATATATATATAAACATATATATTATTATATAATATATTATATGCATTGTATACTTTTACATTACTTATGATGTGATATATATATATATATATATATACCCCTTAAGGTTATATTTATATAAAAACCAAAAATAATGATATATATATATTTATTTATTTATATGGATTAAATATATTATATATAATACGTAATATATAATATTATTTTAAAAATTTATAAAAAAAATATAGTAAAATAAAATATTAATATTTTATACATGTATATTTTATAATAAATATGAAGAATAATAAATAACCTTTTAATTAAATAAAATAATGTTGCTGCATTGATATATATAAATATATATATATATATATATATATAATTTTTTTTTTTTTTTTTTTTTTTTTTTTTTTTTTTTTTTTTTTCGT
>NC_033659.1:2170690-2176160 GCF_001601855.1 Plasmodium reichenowi | reverse complement strand
ATTTTATAAAAAAAAAAAAAAAAAAAAAAAAAAAATTTAAATAAAAAAAAAAATTTTTTTATATTTATATATATAAATATATATATATATATATATATATAATTTTTTTTTTTTTTTTTTTTTTTTTTTTTTTTTTTTTTTTATACGTGATTCACATTTTTTTCATGTTCTATATTTTATAATATATTTCTTATTTATATTATAATATTAAAAAAAAGATATATCTTGAAATATAGAACGGGAAAACAAATTAAAAAATAATAATATAAAATATATATATAATATTTTTCTATAACTGAAAAAAAATATTGTAATGTTTAAGAAATATGTTTTTTATGATTAAATCAAGGTGACAGAAAAGCATATTTATATTTATATCAAGAATTTTTATTATTAATTAATAATTATATTTATGTTTTAATTAGAATATAATAAAAGTAAATTTTAAGGGGGGATATATAAATACGTATAAAATTATTTTCAGCAATATGTTATATATATATATATATATATATATATATATATATATATATATGTATTATTTGTTAGTACAAAAAATATATATATACGTATAAATCTATTTATATATACGTGTAAATCTATTTGTATATACGTATAAATCTATTTGTATATACGTGTAAATCTATTTGTATATACGTATAAATCTATTTATATATACGTATAAATCTATTTAATATATACGTATAAATCTATTTAATATATACGTATAAATCTATTTATATATACATATAAATCTATTTATATATACATATATATATATATATTTATTTGTATATATTATAAAAAGACGAATAAATAAAAGTAAAAGTTTGAAATGGAAGAAGGAAGGAATGACAGCCGAAATAGCCTTGTTTTAGTTTCCTTAAAACGAGGATTAAATAAAAGTAATATAAATTTTATTGAAGATGGTGAGAAATATAATGCGGAGATATTAAAAAGTCATCTTCGAGATTTAAAAAAGTTGAAAGAAAAAGTTATAAAAAAACGAAATGAATCAAAAAATATAATAAAAAGAGATCTTGATGATTTTCTTTTTGATCATGTCGAAACAAATTGTAATTTTGATAATTTTTATGATAATTGTTTAGAAATTATCCAAAGATATTTATATACTTATAAAGATTTAAATGATATTATGATAAATGATCAGAAAAAATATATGCAATATGAAAAGTGTAATATTAAAGAATCTGTTGATAATAATGATTATAATAATTATGGTAATAATAATAATATACAATCTGAGTCTTGTTATAATGATAATAAACAATTATACAATATGATAGATAATAATTTATTTATACACAATAACAAATTTATTTTTGATTATGATGATGATAGTGAAATTTATACTTCAAGTGAAGAGGAAATTATTATCGATAAAAAAATTAGAAATAATTTTATTAAAAATAAAAATAATGAAGATAAATTAAATAATATAAATAATAATTTATCAAATAATAGTAATAATTCTTGTAATATTAAATTAAAACCAAAAAAAGGCAAAGATAATAATATATATAAACAAAAAAAAATAGATCTATTAAATAGATATCCTATATATTTAAGAGAATTAATTAAAATTATCAAAACATCAAAGAAAAGAGAAAAAAGAATTTTGCAAATTAATTTTTTTAAAAAAAATATGGAACTTGCAGATAAATATAATTTAAATAAACTTTTTCATAAATTATATTTATCTCACTCTTATGAGAATAATAAAAAATATGTTGAAAAGAAAAAAAGGAGAATATTATATAGAATGGTTAGATATAACTTGTTAGATTATATTTACAATAATCATGATATACTTCTAGAAAAATTATTAATAAAAAATAGAAACAAACTTGACACTTCTAATAAAAATGATCAACATAATAATGTAATTTTAGAAAATGTAAAAAAATTATTTCAGTCTCATGAATGTAACAGTAAATCTATGAAAGGTTGTAAAAAATGTAAGGAAAATGTCAAATTACTTTTTTATATTCTTATACAAGAAAATTTAAATTATTCTCCCCTTGGTGAAATGGAAAAGTGTAATAAGAATAATTCCCCAAATTTATTAACCCATATTCTTATGAAAAATAGGAGGGAGGATTCAGAAATAAAAAAAAAAAAAAAAAATATAAATGAATATACAAATACAACAATAAAACCAATTGATGTTGAATATGAAATATCATATCATGAAAATATGAGTATATATATGTTATCAAAAAATAATATTTTTTGTCATATATTACATGAAAATTATATAAAAGAAAATTTTAATGATTTATTAATAAGAATTAAAAATGGAAGTATAGGTTATAATTTGTTACATCTTATATTTAATAAATATAAAAGTGCAAATTTTTTAAATTATAAGAAATTAAAACGTACAGTAGAAAATAATTTAAAAGGGCACATTAACAATAACAACAATAATAATACTAATAATATGAATCCTTCACATCCTTCTCTTCATATGAGTAACAATTTCTTTGACATATTAAAAAGCAATATAACAAATGATGAAAATTATTCTTCTGTCTTTTTTGATAAATTATTTCATAATTTTTATGATGTATTATATACAGATAAGAATAATTACGTAAGAGAAAATAAGTCACAAACTAAAAAAGATATTGAAATTGTAAATCTAGGAGAAGAAGAAACAGATATGGAAGATTTATATCATGTGGATGAACAGAATAATTTAAAGCATATAACATACAATAGAAATATAACAGAAAGACAAAGTGTTACAATAAATAATATGAGAAATTCAATAAATAATATGAGAAATTCAATAAATAATACAAGAAATTCAATAAGTAATATGAGAAATTCCATAAATATAAGAAATATGAATTCTTTATCATTAAACGAAATTTATAAAAATTATATAAATATTAAAAAAATAACCAATATTGATGAACAATTTATTGATGATACTTGGGATAATTCAAATAAAACTGCATCCAAATATCATTTTATTAATAAAGAAAATATACATATGAATGATAAACAATTTGAAAAAATAAATTATAATTCATTCGATACATATTTAAATAAAATTAATAATCAAGTAGCTGTTGTTGTCGATAGTGATGATTCTGATGAAGATGTAAAATGTAATTATGGAAAAGCTAAAAATTTATTAAATTTCTTAAAAGGAAAATCGTATAAAACTTTAACAGATCTTCATAGAAATAATATTATAGAAACCTATAAAATTAATCATATAAAAAAAAATTTCATTGTACACCCTTTAATTAATTCAAAATATATAGGATTCAAAATTAACTGTAATGATATATCAAATCGAAATATAGATATATTCTGTATTAATAATAATGAATATGTAAATGCATATAAAAATACTATAGAATATTTGAAAAATAATTTAAGTACAGATATAAAAAAAAATTATAATGATTATAAAAATATGAAAAATCAAATATCATCTCGAAGAAAAAGATCTATAAATGATATGGAATTTAATAACTTTTACAATAATAATAATAATAATAATACGAATAGTAAAAATTATATAAATAATAAAAACAAATATAATATTAATGAATATATTGTTATTATTGATGAAAATGTAGAGGAAGAAAAATATAAAATTGATATTTATAATTATTCAGAATTATCAGCTTATATAGTTAATTCAAAGGAAGAAAAGAAAAAAGAATATTATTCTAATTTTATAAGGAATGAAATTTATTCACATAAGTGGATTAATAGACTTCAATTTAAATTACAAAATTATTGTAATTTATATAAAAATAGCTTTTTCAAAAAAAACCATATGAAATTAATAAAAGATTATTTATATGGAATCATTATTAATTCATATTATGAAAATATTTATGATGTATCTTTAAACTTGCTATTAAGTAATCATTATAATCATTTTGATTTATCAAAACAACACGTTTTGAAAAATATTAGTTATAATATAAATCAAATATATGAACAACTCATTAAAAATGTTAGAAGTGATATATTAAATAATCAATATATAAAAAATGAATATTATAATATAACCGAACAAAATTTACAAATAAAAGTAAACGAATATTTATTAAATTATAGATGGAATAGTGAAAATAGTAAATTTTTTGATACACTTATAGATAAATATAGACACATATTATTATATTATATTTTATATACATATCCTAAATTCTTATATATTTTTAATATAATAAAAATAAAGCATTTTAGAGAAGAAATCAAATTAGCATTACCCGAACAAGAAGACGAACATGTAAAAGAAGCTCAAAAAGATTATACATCTCAAAGAAAAATGTTAAGGAGTGCAAAAAATAACCAGTTAGAAATAAATAATGAAGAGGCAAAACCATTTGAAGTTGATTTTTATTTACCTTTCTATGTAAAAAATAGAAAAGATAATAATATATTGAATTCATTTTCATTACAAAGTTTATTATTAGTTGGTTTTTATGAATCCTTTGAAACGTCATTGTTTTCAAGTATATTATATGAACAAACTAATATTGAAACTGTCAAAAATGATATTCATCCTTTATGTTATAAAATGATTTTATATTTTCAGAAAAATACATCATTTTTAATTAAAAAGAAATTAGCATTAAAGCAATTATCAATTCTATTTTGTATTTTAAATTCTTATCTATCCTTTGCAACATTGCAACATGCCTCTTTTTACACTCAAAAAAACTTATCCAGATTTTTAATATTTAAAAATAGCCAAAGAGAAATTAATAGACTAAATGAATTATACTCAAATGGAAATTATTATTTTCCCACAAACTTTCTTCATAAATTTTTAGACACATTTTTACTTAAAAAGGATAATGCTTATATAATGACAGAACAGTATAAATGTAAACTGATGGTGTATATCTTATTGATACAATTGTGCTTAACAGATAACGCCTTACCCTTAAATTTGTCATTAATAAACAGGAATACAGGACTTATATTACGTAAATTACATTTTTCAATAAATGACAAAAATATAATTACTTTTAATTTGAATGAATAAAATCTATACTAATAAATTAAAAAAAAGAAATAAATGATTTTTTTTTTTTTTTTTTTTTTTTTTTTTTATGTTAATTAATTTTTTTTAAAATTTATATTAAAAAAATAAAAAAAAAAAAAAAAAAATTTTTTTTTTTTATCTATACTAATAAATTAAAAAAAAGAAATAAATGATTTTTTTTTTTTTTTTTTTTTTTTTTTTTTTTACTAATAAATTAAAAAAAAGAAATAAATGATTTTTTTTTTTTTTTTTTTTTTTTTTTTTTATGTTAATTAATTATTTTTAAAAATTTTTCTTTTATCCAATATTTAAATTGAATATGTAGCCATTTCTTCTTTTTTTTTTTTTTTTTTCCAAAAATGAAACTAGCTATTATTATTTTTTTTTTTTTTTTTTTTTTTTTTTTCCAAAAATGAAACTAGC
>NC_033659.1:2162387-2170290 GCF_001601855.1 Plasmodium reichenowi | reverse complement strand
TTTTTTTTTTTTTATTTATTTTTTTAGTTATGCATAATCATTATGATTTTTTTTTTTTTTTTTTTTTTTAATTTATTTACACTTATATATTCTTAATTTGGTAAAATGTATATTTTTGCCTTATATACTAAAATTTCCTACTTTTTAATATATTTTTTTTTATTATTATTTTTTTTTATTATTTTTTTTTTTTTATACAGTAATTGTTTTAGCTATTTATTGATATATATTTTTATTTTTTATATTGCATTTTAATGTTAAATTAACTACTTAAAATTTATATATCATTTGTTTTAATATTTCTGTTGAAATATTATTGTCTATTTGAAAACTTTGAATTACCATATAGTAATATCCATTTTTATTGAAAATATCTGTAGAAACAATAATTTTATTAATCATTATATAAAATATGAATTGACCAAAAGTAACGAAAATATAAAAAAAAGATGAAATAATAAAATATAAATATTTTATAAAAAATAAAATAAAAGAAAGCAAATATATTTTCTGTGTTTTTGTGTACACACAAATAGCTGGTATATATATTATATCCTATTTAATATATTATAATAATTCATTTTCTCTTTCTAAAAACTTCTTCGTATCTTATAGATTTATTGTCTTCATTAATATAAGCAATAATTGCCTAGAGAATTCCAAAAGAGAAGAAAGACGATAAAAAAAAAAAAAAAACATAAATGAAAAAATATAATAACATGTTAATAATAAATTGTGATATAAAAGAAATATTTCTTTTGTTTTTTTTTTTATATGATTTACCTTCTTTTTAACACTTTCACATATCCTAACAATTATGTTTTTTTCTTTCTCATTTAAGCATATATTTTCCTCCTTTATAAAAACCAGAGCAAATCCATGTTCTTCATCAATGTTATCTAAAAATAAAAAGTTATATATATATATATATATATATATATATATATATATTTTTTCTTTAAATTTATATACTCATAATAATATTGCTTCAAGTTTTACCTTTATATAGTACAAAATCTGCTCCATATTTAAAACCATCAACTACAATGAAAAGTTTATTCAAATCATGGAAAACAATTTCTCGTTTTCTATTTTTAAGTATCATTTAAGAGAAAAGTAGAAAAGAGAATAAGTAAATTATAATTATGTCAATTCATATTGATGAATATTTATTTTATATTCCTTTTATATAATAATACATGAATTAATTAATCCATGTAAAAATATGAGAACATATATATGTAATTTTGATTAAAATAATGGAATATTATTTATATTCTTTTTAATAAGGAATAAATAAATAAATAAATAAATATATATATATATGTATATATTTTA
The DNA here is from genome assembly GCF_001601855.1 of Plasmodium reichenowi. NCBI lineage: Eukaryota > Apicomplexa > Aconoidasida > Haemosporida > Plasmodiidae > Plasmodium > Plasmodium reichenowi. Next base: position 2,168,952 of record NC_033659.1, on the reverse strand, counting down.
TATGTTATAAATTTGTTAAACTAAAAAAAAAAAAAAATTTCGAAATAGAAAATTCAATTACATTAAAAAAAAATATATTAAAAAGTAGGAAATTTTAGTATATAAGGCAAAAATATACATTTTACCAAATTAAGAATATATAAGTGTAAATAAATTAAAAAAAAAAAAAAAAAAAAAAATCATAATGATTATGCATAACTAAAAAAATAAATAAAAAAAAATATATAAAAAGGAAAAAGTACAAAAAAATGTTTGTGAGAACAAATTTAATATCATTAGGAGTAATAATCAAACATTAATATTAAGGAGAGGTGAAACAATAATATACATACATACATAAATATATATATATATATATGTGTATGTGCTTAGAATTATATATTTACCTACTTATGTTTATTCTTGAAGTCAATTACAAATACATATATTTATACATCCTTAATTTTGAAGGTACATTAAAACAATGTGTATACATATTATATTTTTTTTTCAATCATTATTTTCAAGAGTTTCGTACTCTTCCTCAGTAGCAAAAGACGCTTGGACTTTTCTTCCTGCAAATGTTCTACCTTTGAATGTATTGAGAGCATTTTGCGCCTGATCTTTCGATTCATATTCACAATAAATTTTGACAGCAAGGGCATCAAGTAAATTTTTATCAACTACAATGTTTATATTTAATAAATTTCCAAATTTGGATGCTTCTTCTTCAATTTCTTCTTTCAATGTTTCATCTACTTCTTCTGGAGTAACTAAATTAGTTAGGTGAACTATTCTGGTACAATCATTTGGTACTGATAAATTTTCACCTTTATTATTTAAATCATTATTTTTTAAAATAACTGGTGCTTGTACTATAACCCCACTTCTGTTATCTACTTTTTTTAAAATGAGTGGGGCCTTAATACCTTGTTTGTCTTTACCTAGACCTTCTCCTTTTTTCCAACCCATTTTTTCCATCATTCTGGTAGCAAAATCTTTCTTTGAAGTTGTAGTATCTTTGTTATCATCATTTGAATTATATGAATTTTCATTATGATTAATATTACCATAATTATATGTATAATCATCATCAGATGGATGATTTGACATATTATTATCTGTACTTTTTCTTATATCTGTTTCTCTCTTTTTTCTTTCTTCATCATATCCTTTTAAATCATCAAATTCATTTAATGTCCTTTTTTTTTCATAATCTAATTCAATATTTTTTAATGAATTTATATTATAATTTTTTCTTTCATAATAATTTACATTATTTGTATCTTTTTCTGGAGAATCATCCATTTCTTCCATTTCTAGTTTTTTCTTCTGTTCAGCTAGCATAATAATTTTTTTTCTTTTTCTTTCTTTTATTATTTTAATAAGATCATTAGGCTTGTTAGGTTCATAATCTTCATTTGCATTTGCTATGAAATATTTTTCATATAAATCATATTGAAAAGTATCATTTTCCATATTTTCGTGATTTAAAAGATTATCAATTTGATAATTATTAGATTTTGTATTTTTGATATTTGTTTCAAAATTGTTGTTAAGAAATAATTCTTTTATATTTTTGTTACTATTTATAAGTACTTGTTCATTTTTATAATTATGTTGTATTTTATTTAACCTGTCACTAATTTTTTTTAAATCATCTTGAATTGACTTGTTCATGTTGATAATTTCTATATTAGTAGTAGTCTCATTTATTTTTTCCTTTTTTTCTATATTTAAATTATTTTCTTCAACTTTATTTTTTACATTTCCATCTTTCAAATGGTTCCAGAATATATCTTCTTCATCATCACTTTGTCCTTCATTTTCTTCATCTTCATTACCTGAATTTTTTTTTTCCAATTCTTTGTTTTCCTTTTTTGTATTTGCAATATTTTTTTGAACAATAGCTGGAGTTATTAAAAATTTATTGAAACCAATATAATTATTCTTCTCCTCATTTATCAAATTTTTCTTTTCATTATTTCCTCCAGTTTTTTTATTACTAGAAACTGGAGGTGGTAAATCACCATACAAACTATCCATTTGTAGTTTTTCATAAACTCATATATATATATATATATAACTATTATATGTACATAATATTAAGGAGTAAAACAACCTATATATGTAAATATAAACATATATAAATATAAATATAAATACATACATATGTATATATATATATATATATATATATATTTAATATATTAACAGATTTTCCAATTATTACAAAACGCAAAAGCTAATAATAAAAAATATCTTAGTATTTAAAATAATAATAACATTTTAAGAAATTTATATAATAATATTTCATACTATATTAATTTTACAAAATGAAATATCAAATAATATATCTTTATATGTTCAAATAAACAATTATATATTATATATTATATATACATATATATAGTAAATATTATATTTATATATAATATATATATATTATATTTATATATTAATTTTTTCACATTTTATCCTTCTACTATTTTAAAAATTTTAATATTATAATATATAGTAAGTTATTAAAATTCTAAATATATATAAATTTTTTTTTTAATTATTATTATTTTCCTTTTTTTTTTTTTTTTTATTAGATTTCTATTATTAATTTGTAGGATTTGTTATATAATATATAAATATATTTTTTAAAGGAAAAATAATATACATATAATATATATATATATATATATATATATATGTATGAATTTTAAAATACATATAAATAATGTTTATGTAGAACTATTTTATATATTTAAAAATACGACAAAAAAAAGGAAAGGAAAGGAAAGAAAAGAAAATAAAAGTATATAAAAATAATTTACTGAATACGAAGAAAAGAACAAAACTTTTCAGTAAGAAATATTTTTTTATAAGAAAAAAAAAAAAGTAGGTTTTATTTATAAATATGTATTATTATAAATAATAAGTTTTGTAAAAAAAAGAAATAAATAATATTATATAAATGTATATATATTGTTATACATATATATATATGATATATAAACCAAATGATATTAAAATTTTAAAATTACACCATTACATTATAAATGGTATTTAAATAATATTATAATCATATATTAAAACTATTTGAAATATATGTATTAAAAATATAAATCAACAATACAAAATTATGGTGTTAACATATATATATATATATATATATATATATATCATAATTATAAAAAAAAAAAATAATTATTATTATTATGAATTAATGTAAACTATTTACATTCATATATAAAATATGCATATAAGTAATATAACATACATAAATTATATATATTTATATATTTTTAAGTAATAAGGAAAAAAAAAAAAAAAAAATATATGGCCACTTTTATTTTAGGGTTTTATTTATATTATTTGTTGTACTCATATTTATTTGATTATAAAAATTCTTATTATAATTATTTGTTGGAACATTTGATATATAACTATTTCGATTAAAGCTCATTCTTCTGGAGTTATCTATACTTAAATTATTACGCGATTGTGTTTTAAGAAAAGTATAATTATTATTTATATTATTTACATTATTTACATTATTTACATTATTCATATTATTAATATTGTTCAAATTATTCATATTTCCTACACATGGGGGAGCATTAGGATTGTTAATTGTTGTTGCATTTTGGAAGGTATTTATATTAATATCATAGTTTGTATTATTTTGATGATATGTTCTACTTAACGAATTATATCTCCTGTATGTATTATGTCCATAAGTTGGAGGATTTGTCATATTCTTTGCTATATTATTCAAATTTTGTCGTTTATTGATAAAATTATGTGTATATTTATTATTATTGAAATTTTTATAATACTTTGTGTTTATATTAGGTTCATTACAATTATGTGGTACATAAAAATTATTCATATGTAAAGGAACATTATAAATATTTTTGTTTATTAAACTTCGATTACTATTCACCTTATTACTGGAACCAACTTGAAATGTACTTTTTGAATTTACATTTCTTATATTCATTGTTCCATTGGAATTATTTCCATTCGATAATGTATTAGGAGTTACGATATTATTTGTACTCACATTTTTATTTACATTATTTGGTTGATTATTTCTTATATTGACATATGTTAAGTTCTTATATTTATGATTTACACTTTTATACATTATATTATTATCTACAGATGATCTTTGAGTTTTATATTTATATGGATTATGTGTTTTAACAAATGTCTTTGAAATATTTTTATAACTGTTATTTACGCTATTCTTTTTTAACACTTTATGGGTATAAAAATCTTTGAACGTTTTATAAGTACCAACACAAGTTGGTTGTGATATATTAATTATTTTATTCAAAGTTTTATGATTATTATTATTATTATTATTATTTTTACTATTATTAATATTATTATTATTATTATCAATATTATTATTATTATTATTATTATCAATATTATTATTATTATTATTATCAATATTATTATTATTATCAATATTGTTATTATTATTGTTGGTGCTTTTGTCATGCATTTGCGAATCTGCAATGTTATACAAATCATTATAATTAATAAAGACATATGGAATGGATGCATTTTTAAAAGCATCAAATAATTCTGAGCATATACCGGTTGTACCTTCATTCATATATAAAGAATGTTTTACATCCACATAAATATCAATATTTTCTTTTATCTCATCTTTCAGATATGGAAACATTAATTTGGCATAATAAAAAACTTCAGTTTCATTCGAATTTACATTAATTATACAACCAATAATTTTACGGTTTTCTAAACATAAAACAGATGCAACACTTAAATAATGTTCACAAGGATCAGACTGAATTGTTAAAATATCATTGTCGAATTGAATTAATTTTCCTATTTTTTTAATATCCATATTTTCATTTACACTTTCTGGTACCCCCATTAATCTTATTCGATTTATTTTTTTATTGCACATATTTTTATTTTCTAAAAATTTCACATCATATGGAATGGATCGTTCTATTTTTTCTAATACAATATTTTCTTCTTCTTTTGAATTCTCTATATTATTTGTATTATCATTATTATTATTATTATTATTATTTATTACATCATTAATACAAACAACCAATGTATTATCGATATTGTTAAGTATCTGTTTTGTATCCTTTTCCTCATCATCCGTCCCTTCATAAATTATGTCCTCATTTAATTCATCTATTATCAACTCACTAATTTTATCTTCTTCTACATCATCATGTGATCGCCTATCCTCATAAGCGTCATTCAAATTTCCATTATCTTCATTATAATCTTGTTCTTCCATTTCTATTTTGTTTAAATCAAAATCCATTTTTTTAAACTTCTCATCTACTACCAAATTATCTTTAAATTTATTCGATTTTACATTTAACATGGTAATGGAATTTGAATCTGTAGGTCTATCATCACATAATATATTTTCTTGACAATCTGTTTCTTTTTCATCACCCGAATCATCAGAATCGGACATACAATAATCATATGAAACTTTTAATTCATTCATGTTTTTTATTTCTGATACATTTTCTTCCTTTTGATTAGATAAATCTACATGTGCTATTCTTGAAACTAGTAGAAATTCATCTACTTCATTTTTTCCATCAATAATTATTTGTCCCTTATAATTTTTATCTAAATATTCATCACATTGAATATTTTCCTCCTTCATATTTTTCAAATCATGTTCATTTTCGTATAATGATATTAATTCTTCAGGGTTCATATGTTTATATTTTCCATAATCATTTGAAACAGATTCCGTAGATTCTTCATCACTAAATATTTCGGCATTCGTTTTTTCATTTATTACATTAAATGATTTTACTCTTTTTCTTTCATTACCATTATCCATAACAATTTCATGATCACTTTCGTCAAGTGACATGGTACAAACATCATAACATTTTTTATTTTCCTCAACAATATTATTATTATTATTATTATTATTATTATTATCATTATTATTAATATTATTTGTTTTCCCGTTTGAGTATTCCCCTCTTCTATTATCTTTATTTTCCAAATTTTCTACATCATTAGTTTTACTATAATTTTCATAATTATCATTTGTACAATTATTTTTACTACCTTCTGTATTATTATAATTGTATAGACTATTATTTGAATCTATATTATTATCCAAATCTACATTACTATTATACATATTACTGTCGTTATATAATTCTTCCACATTATTTAATAAAACCACACTAGCTTCTTCATCATTTCTTTTCCTCTTTCCTTTTTGCATATTTACAATATCTGTATATTCATTTTGTTCAATACAATTATTACCCTTCATTTTGTTTAATAAAATAAATGCATATATTTATATATATGTATGTTACTAATTATGGTCTACATAAAAAAATATTCATTATTAATTACTATATGGTGTAGATTTTTTTGTTTTAACATTCTACGTTGTTATTATATATATATATATATATATATATATATATATATATACAAGAATATAAGTGTTGTGTGAATAATATTATTTAATTATCATTTAATTATTATCTTTTATCTTTTTGCATTATTTCATGCATTTTCTTTTTTTTTTTCTTTTTTTTTTTTC
>NC_033659.1:2155940-2162037 GCF_001601855.1 Plasmodium reichenowi | reverse complement strand
TTTTTTTTTTTTTTTTTTTTTTTTTTTTTTTTTTTTTTTTATAAAATTTTAAACAAAAGAACAAAATAGAACACTTTTTATGAATTATAAATTAAAAAAAAAAAAAAAAAAAAAAAATACAACATATAAATACATAAATATATTTATTATATAATGTCAAAAGATTATATATTTTATATACAAAAAAGAAATAATGGACTGCTTATTTCTAATTATTATATTTATCTATATATTTTGTGTATGAATTATAAAGTTATTATAAACAAATACCGATGTTATAATTATTATAGATTTTTTTTTATAAATAATAATGACGTCATTAAATATACATTTTATATCATAATTTTTATTTTAATTCTAAGGATGTTAATTTTTTAATTTCATTTGGAATAATATTATTATAAAAATATATATATTATACATATATATATCAAAAATATATATCATATATATATTTTATTATTATTTATAAATAATATCATATAAGAATAAATAAACAAACAAAGCTATAATAATATATATAATTTATATTATATGAGAATCACAAATTATTAATACTATTCAAAATAAGAAAATAATAAAATGATATAAAAAATGTAAAATTATATAAATAAAAAATATATATAGTAATTTTTTTATTTTTTTTTATTAATCATAGAAAAAATATATATATATATAATATATATTATATACTTTTATGATATAGTTTTATATATGCGTGCATACAAAATAGAACATATAAATAATATATTATATTATAATATATATAATATATATAATATATATATAATATATATAATATATAATATTATAAAAATTATAATATAATTAATATGTAATAATAATATAATATAAAAATAAAAAAATAATATTTTTTTATATATAAAATAATGCCCATTTATATTTTTATATAGTAATTTATAAATTTTATTTTTTTTTCTTTATATTATAAAATAATTTTTTATTTTTTTATTAAAAGACTAATTTTTTATTTTTTCATGATAAAACTTATTATTATATAAATATTATATTTATAATATATGTATGTATAATTTTCATATACATCTATAAAATATAACAAAAAAAACAAAATATAGTATTATAAATTTTATTTATTTTATATATATTATATATTATTATATATATATATATATATATATATATATATATATATATATATTATATATATTTTTATGTTTTCCCTTTTTATTTTTCTATTTATGTAATATTAATATGAACTTTTAATTATCTTTTATAAAACTGTACTTTTATTAATTTATTTTATTTTAATTATTAATTTTTTTTGTTTTTTTATATTTTTTCATATATATATTTGTTTACATTTTATGTTTTAGTGATATATAAAAAGAATACATACATAAAAAAATTAATGACATTAAAAAATTTATATTATTTATAATAATAAAATATTTATATATATATATATATTTTATTATTATAAAAACTGAAGCAGAATACACTTTAAATGTGGAAGGGTTTAAAATATAAATTATGTGAACACTAAAAAAAATTTATATAAATGGAAAAGGCAATTTAATTATTTTATTTTATATTTTTTTTTATGAGGTGGTGTACTTTTTTTTTTTTTTTCCTTTCTTTTAATATTTATATGTTATATTTATTTGAATATTTAATTATTTAATAATATATATTCATTTAATCATTTAATTATTTCATATGATTATATTATTTAATTTTTATTTTTTTTTATATTTCTTAAAGATGCATATATATATATATATATATATATATATATATATATATATTATATATGTTTGTATTATTCATGTGATTAATTTATAATTTGTAAAAATATATGAAGATTATTTATACTCGTTTTAACATTTGAATATATTCATAAATATTATATATATACACACGTAATACATAAATAATACATACATTATTACATCTTATATGCATCAAAAGAAAAAAATATATATATATCTATATGTATATATATATATATTTTTTTTTTTTTTTTATTCATTATAAGAAATTTCATAAATGTAATATTTATATAATATAGGTTTGTGTTAGAGTAATTGTATGAATATATAAATACATTAATAGAATATATTTAAATAAAAAACATATAGGATATATATTTTATTTATCACGTTTATTTTTATATTACGTATAAATACTTGAAAGGTATAATAAAAATCAATATGGATTATGAGAGTTTTGTAAAAAGTGCAGAAGAAATAAATAATTTACACAATGTAAATTATTTGGAAACAAAAGACCTGAATGATTTTAATTGGAAAGCAGCTTATTATATATGTAAAGAAATATATGATAAGCAACAAATTAATAAAGATGGTTATGTTGTGATAGGTTTATCGGGAGGTCGAACTCCGATTGATGTTTACAAAAATATGTGTTTAATTAAAGACATTAAGATAGATAAATCTAAATTAATATTTTTTATTATTGATGAAAGGTATAAAAGTGATGATCATAAATTTAGTAATTATAATAATATCAAATTTTTATTTCATAATTTAAATATAAATGAAAAAGAACAATTATATAAACCTGATACTACCAAAAGTATTATAGATTGTATATTAGATTATAATGACAAAATAAAAAAAATGATAGAGAAATATAAAAAAGTTGATATAGCAATATTAGGTATGGGTAGTGATTTCCATATTGCCAGTTTATTTCCAAATATATTTTATAATATATATATGAATAACTATCAAAATAATTATATATATAATGAAAAGACATTAGATTTTATAAATAATGATCAAGATAATGATAATTTAAAATATTTGAAAGAATATGTATATTTTACGACAACAAATCAATTTGATGTTAGGAAAAGAATTACAGTATCTTTAAATTTATTAGCTAATGCATCAAGTAAAATATTTTTATTAAATTCTAAAGACAAATTAGATTTATGGAAAAATATGTTGATTAAATCATATATTGAAGTGAATTATAATTTATATCCAGCTACATATTTAATAGATACATCATGCAACAACGAAAATGTTACTATTCATAATAATAATAAGAATAATAAGAATAATTATTGTTATAGTAATACCACGGTTATATCTTGTGGTTATGAAAATTATACAAAATCAATTGAAGAAATTTATGATTCTAAATATGCTCTATCTCTTTATTCTAATAGTTTGAATAAAGAGGAATTATTAACAATAATAATTTTTGGCTGTTCAGGTGATTTAGCCAAAAAAAAAATATATCCAGCTATATTTAAATTATTTTGTAATAATTCATTACCAAAAGATTTATTAATCATTGGATTTGCTAGAACAGTTCAAGATTTCGATACATTTTTTGATAAAATAGTTATATATTTAAAAAGATGTTTATTATGTTATGAAGATTGGTCTATATCAAAAAAGAAGGATCTTTTAAATGGTTTTAAAAATAGGTGTAGATATTTTGTTGGAAATTATTTGTCTTCAGAAAGTTTTGAAAATTTTAATAAATATTTAACAACTATTGAAGAAGAAGAAGCAAAAAAAAAATATTATGCAACATGTTATAAAATGAATGGTTCAGATTATAAAATATCAAATAATGTTGAAGAGGATAATATTAGTATAGATGATGAGAATAAAACAAATGAATATTTTCAAATGTGTACTCCAAAAAATTGCCCTGATAATGTATTTTCATCAACTTATAATTTTCCATATGTTATTAATCGTATGTTATATTTAGCATTACCTCCACATATATTTGTTAGCACTTTAAAAAATTATAAAAAAAATTGTTTAAATTGTAAAGGTACTGATAAAATATTACTAGAAAAACCATTTGGAAATGATCTAGATTCATTTAAAATGTTATCAAAACAAATATTAGAGAATTTTAATGAACAACAAATATATAGAATAGATCATTATTTGGGTAAGGATATGGTTTCAGGATTGTTAAAATTAAAATTTACAAATACATTTTTATTATCTTTAATGAATAGACATTTTATTAAATGTATCAAAATTACTCTTAAAGAAACTAAAGGTGTATATGGTAGAGGTCAATATTTTGATCCATATGGTATTATTAGAGATGTTATGCAAAATCATATGTTACAATTATTAACTTTAATAACTATGGAAGATCCTATAGATTTAAATGATGAATCTGTAAAAAATGAGAAAATAAAAATTCTTAAATCAATTCCTTCAATCAAATTAGAAGATACTATTATTGGACAATATGAAAAAGCTGAAAATTTTAAAGAAGATGAAAATAATGATGATGAATCAAAAAAAAATCATAGTTATCATGATGATCCACATATTGATAAAAATTCCATTACTCCAACATTCTGTACATGTATCTTATATATTAATTCAATTAATTGGTATGGTGTACCAATCATTTTTAAATCTGGAAAAGGTTTGAATAAAGATATATGTGAAATACGTATACAATTCCATAATATTATGGGATCGTCTGATGAAAATATGAATAATAATGAATTTGTTATTATATTACAACCTGTTGAAGCTATATACCTAAAAATGATGATTAAAAAAACGGGTTGTGAAGAAATGGAAGAAGTACAATTAAACCTAACAGTTAATGACAAAAATAAAAAAATTAATGTACCAGAAGCCTATGAAACATTACTCTTAGAATGTTTTAAAGGACATAAAAAAAAATTCATCTCAGATGAAGAATTGTATGAATCATGGAGAATATTTACTCCTTTACTTAAGGAACTGCAAGAAAAACAAGTCAAGCCTCTTAAATATTCTTTTGGATCATCAGGCCCTAAAGAGGTATTTGGACTTGTCAAAAAATATTACAATTATGGTAAAAATTATACGCACAGGCCTGAGTTTGTTAGAAAATCCTCTTTTTATGAAGACGATTTGTTAGATATTAATTGATATATATATATATATATATATATATATATTAAAATTAAGAAATTAACACGCAATGAATATGAAAATAATATATATATATATATATATATTATATGATTGTCTAGTATATTATTACCTATCTTTTATAAGATAACATAAATGTATATATTATGACATATATATATATATATATATTATTTCACTTATCTGCCCACGAACTTTATTTTTGTTTTAAAATTCTAGTATAATTAAATAAAATAAAACATCTGGAACAATTTGCATTTTTTATGTATAAATAAAACTTATATAATAATATACTTTCATACTTACTTTTTATTTTATTTTATTTCATTTCATTTTATTTTATTTATTTTTTAAATGTCTATTATATATACATATAAATGCGTTTTCAAATAAATAATAAAAACCCATGTTTAACTAATAATATTACAAATAGAACTCAAAAAAAAAAAAAATAATTATACAATGAATTAAAGCTTTTTAATTTATTTTTAATGGTATCTCCGGAAAAAAAAAATATATATATATATAAATAATAATACATATATATTATATATATATATATATTTTCAAACATTTATTGGAACATTCTTATTCCATAGTTATTTTTTAAGTTTCCATATTTTTTTTAATATATTATATAATAATAGATACATAAGAAAAATATATATATTTTTATTTTTTTTAAATATTTTTTTGAAGAAATCAATATTTTCTATATTATCTTCTTTTTTTTTTTCAGTTCAAATGATTTTCAAATAAATTATAATATAATATTAATGAATAAATAAAATACTCTTTAAGAAAAAACATTTGAATAAATTATAAATATGTTGTTCATTAATTTTATTTCTTATATAATTAAATACACATAAATTAATATTATATTCATATATATATTTTCTTTATTGTTTTTTTATTTTTTATAATGAAAATTATGAATACTTTTATATTATAACGTTACAATTATATATTTATAAATGAACTCTTTTATCCTTTTTAGAATAGGATATATATATATATAAAAAAAAAAAAGAAAAAAAAAAAAAAAAAAAAAAAAAAAAAAAAAAAAAAAAATATTATCCCAATATAAATAAATAAAAATAAAAAAATATAAAAAATTTAAAAATATATAAAAAAAAAAAAAAATTAATAATATTATAAAAAAAATTTTATTAATA
>NC_033659.1:2140892-2155611 GCF_001601855.1 Plasmodium reichenowi | reverse complement strand
TTTTTTTTTTTTTTTTATAAATAAAATTATTAATTTTTTTATATTAAAAATTTAAAATTAAAAATTTAAAAAAAAACTTTTTAATTTTTTTAAAAAAGAATATAAATATAAAAAAAAAAAAAAAAAAAAAAAAAAAAAAAAAAAAAAAAAGAGAACTATGATAAATATATTGTCCCCATATACATATATATATATATATATATATATATATATTGAACATATATTAAAATATACAAAATGTGTGTATGTTATTAAAATAATTATATACATAATTAAATGAATAAATAAATAAATTTTCATGAAATAAAAATATGCGCAGTTCATTTTTAATACATTAATTAGTGAATTTTTTTTTTTTTTTTTTTTTTTTTTTTAAAAACCATATTCAATATAAATAATATTTTAGTGAATATACATACATTTACATATATATATATATATATATATATTTATTTATTTATACATGGTAAAAAAGAAATATATGTAAAATAATAAAATAATTCCTTTTTTTTTTTTTTTTTTTTATTTATTTATTTTATTTATCCTTTTTTTTATATTTTAATATATAAGTATTTAGGCTACTGGTTCTTGTACTTCTACTGCTGCATCAGGAATTTTATTTTCTTCATCTTTTAATTTATCTGAATCTAATGTCTTGTTATCAACTTCTACATCTTCATCTTCCTCATCATCATCTTCTTCATCACTTGTATCGTCGCCATATGAACTAGAATCATCGTCATTCATATTATTCATATTAGGCATATTTTTAAATTGATCCATACCACCTAATCCAGCAAAATTAGGCATATCACCACCCATATTTCCTAATTTGCTAAAATCTAAGTCACCCATACCTCCCATATTACCTAAACCACCCATATTACCTAAACCTCCCATATTACCTAAACCTCCCATATTTCCTAAACCTCCCATATTTCCTAATCCACCCATATTTCCAAATTGACTCATATCTGGCATACCTCCCATACCACCAAAACTGTTCATACCCATATCATCATAATCATTTGCTTTATCTTCTTCATCGGTATCAACCCAGGAGTTCCAGTCACATTTAACCCAGTGTTTCTTTCCATCGTTATTTAAAGTTTTCCATCTTTCTTGTTCTTTTTTTATTATTTTAAATTTTATATTTCTTTGAGTACTATACTTTGATTCCTCAACATTTATTGGCTTTAAAAAATTTAATGTAAATTCATATTCATTCTTATCTTTTGTACCATAAAAATACAACTTATCTTCTTTTAAGTCAATCTTCACATTTTCTATATCTTGTAATTCAATGGTAAGATAAAGGCACTCCTTTTTTTGTGCCCACAAAACTATAGGATAGAGTCTGGAAAGAAGCGAAAAAAAAAAAAAAAAAAAGTAAAAAAATATGTATATTTTTTATATAAACATATACATGTGTATAATAAATATATATATATATATATATAGAGATATGTTCATGTGATGAACATGTAACTCTTTATGGTCATATTATGATATAAATACATAGAACATATATTCCATATGATAATAATAAGGGTAACAAAATAATAACATTAAAATGTATACATATAAATATATATATATATATATATATATATATATATAAAGTACTTAAGTAATAATAAATTATGTAGATACAATCCATACACTATATTAACAAAATGTTATATACATATATATAAATGTAATCATATATTAACTTATTAGGTTTATATATTCATAATACATATTTATAAGATTATATCATATTTTTTTATTACATATATGTATTTATATATATATATATATATATATATATATATATAAATACATATTGTTAACTTTATTTATTTTCTTTTTTTTTACACTTACGGCATGTTGTTTAAAATATAATTAAGTTTATAAAAAAAATATTTTTTTTTTCTATTTGAGAATTGGGCTTGTAATATATAAAATAAATTAAATATTGTGTTTTGTAAAAACTGCGATAAAATATATATGTTTTTTTATTAAATATAAAAAAATTATATTTTTTGAATAAAAAATATAATATTATTGATTTTCAACATATAAAAAAAATTGCTATATATAAAAATTTAAATATTTTATTATTATTTTTATTTTATTTTATTTTTTTTTTTGTTTATAATAATATTTTATACATAATAAATAATAATATACAAATATATATATACTCCTATTTAGTTATTAATATATATATATATATATATATATATATATAGATATGTATTGTATTTATATAAAACATATAAAATATATTTTCATGTATATATATATATATATATATATATATATAATATAATATATAAATTTTTATTTTTATTTTTATTTTTATTTTATTTTTTTTTTTTTACTTTTGCATTATTAGTAATAATTGTGAAACACTTTTTTTCTACTTGTAAAAGGGCAAAAAAAATTATAAACTTATAAAATTCCGTTTTTCTAAATTTATAGGAATTTATCGAGGTATTATATTATATATATGTATATATTTAATTATTATGTACATATAATTTTTGAAAGAAATCATATATGATTATATTATATATATATATATATATAATACATATATTTACATATATTTTTTTTATAAAAGTGTTCGCATTGACATGCTCAACATTATATAAAATAAAAATAACATATTACAATAATTTTATATTTTACTTTTTTTTTGTATGGTTTTTTTTTTTTTTTCTTAATATGTGAATATTATTTCATAATATAATATTTTTTAATTCCTATGAATAATATAAAATAATAAAAAATGTCATACCATTAATGGTAGAAAGAAAATGTTTGAATATATTTAAATATATTATATATTATAATATATATATATATATATCCCTTAATTTTGTAAAAAATTATTGTCAATTTAATATAATGTTAAATTTTTAAGAGTGTATTTTTCCATAAATATATCAAATGAAATTTATTAAAAACAACCTTTGCGATGTTCCAGAATATTATAATATATATATATATATATATATGTATATATTTATTTATTTATTTATTTATTTATTTATTTATTTATTTATGTATCACATTACGTAAAGTTATTTTTATTATTCTTCCTTTTTTAAATATTTGTGAAATTTATGTGTGCCTGTACATATCAAAGATTTAAATTAAACATGATAAATATATTTTATATTTATCCATTAATATTATCTTATTGAATTGTATAAAAAGTGATTTTATTGTATGAAATATTATGGAAAAGTAAATAAATTAATCTTGTTATATATATATATATATATATTTATATTTATTTATTTATTTATACATATCTTTTAAAAGATATGTTTGGTTTTCTTTATATATACATGATTGTAATACAATATGTTAAAGTTATATTATTGTGTTCTTATAAAATATAGGTAGTTATCAATGTTTATATAAATATCAACACATGTTCCTTAATTATTCTTTAATAAAAAATAATATATATATATATGTAATATTATAGGTGTGTTCAAATATTAGTTCTTATAAATTTATAAATAGGTAAAAAAAAAATAAAAATATTATATTATGCTGTGAATAAATGTGTAAATTTTTAAAACATAATAAAACAAAAATAATTTATGAATTATTTTTAAAGAATAATTTTAAATGCTATTTTAAAAAAATTATACTAATATAAACAACTGTATGTTTTCTATATAAATTAATTCCTCTATGAAACTAAAATAAAACTTTTTTTTACATCAACATAATAATATATATATATATATATATATGTATATATATATATATATTTTTTCCATGATAATAAAAAAAAAAAATATATAAAATTTAATAAATTTTTATTAATTTGGAAATTCATCATGCTTCGTATGATTATCCAGAAAAAAAAAAACAAAAATAAAAATAAAAAATAAATAAAAAAAATAACAATAAGAATAACATGTTGATAAGAATGTTTTATTTAAAAGTTAAATATTATATATATGTATATGGAGGGAACTTATAATTATCAAGTATAATATTTACTTTTCCCCTTTTTTTATTAATACTATTATATTATATATATATATATATATATATAATGATAAAGAAATATTAATTCCATATTAACAAACGTACCATGTAATTAGCACAATCTGTATATTATATAATGTTCTTATATTAATATGAACAATCAGAAAAATAAGATATATTATTAATGCTGCCAAGGAAAAGGGTATTTATACATCTATATAATAACATATGTGAATTTGGTATAATTAAAGAGAAAAGGTTTTATCATAAGAAGAATGAAGATTTATACAAATACAATCAAGCATATGCCTACAAGACGAAGAAAAAAGGAAAGATCACAAAAGCTATAGAAATAAATAAGGAAATTTTAAATGAAAGTAATAAAAATGTATTGGACCTTATAAAAATTATTGAGAAGAATGAAGAATATATGAATATTATTAATTATGTAACTTTTTTTCATAGAGTTATGCAAATCATAAATAAAAATAAAGAAATATATATAAAATATAAAATATATATTAATAAAACAATAGAACAAAATGTAAATATTATTTTTGATTATTTAAAAGATACAAATAATAGTTTAAACAAAATAAATAATTATAATAAAAGATTATTTTCTTCTTTTATATGGTCATATAGTAAATATATTTCTTTCCTAAATAAAAAGAATAAATATTTTTCGATTGATAATAAACATAAATTATTATTAAACAATAAATTTACAAATGGAAGTTTTCATAATATTATAAATTATAATATTCATAAAGATACTATATTACCAAGTTGTGATATAATAAAAAGATATGAAGATATAAATATATCCTTAATACAACCAAGTAATATTTCAAATAGTAATATAAATCATATATATCAAGTAAATAAAAGTACAAACCATAAGATATGTAATTCTCATATTATATATAAATATTCAATATTTAATAAAATTAATATTGATTTATTATTTTCTTATGCTAATCAATATTTACCTCTCTTAAATCCGTCACGATATGTTATTGTGTTTTGGTCTTTAAGTAAATTAAATAAAGACAATAAAGTTTTGCACCAAAAGTACTACAAAAAAAGTGTTAGCCTCATACCCTTATTAAAATATAAAGAACTTATAATATTACTTTATTCATATTCTTATGTTAACTTTAGTAATTTCTATTTTTATCTAAATATAAAAAATTATATTTTGAAGCATAAAATATATAAGAAAATAATAAGTGAAAGAAATTATGAATCACTTGTAAATATGTTATTATCTTTTATGAACCAAAATATATTATTTCTTGATTTATATGAAAATATAGTTAAATATATTATTTTTAAAAAAACGTATACATTTATCAATCTATTAAATAGTCAAGAACTCATAACTCTTACATATTGTCTGTGTAAATTTCCTATTATATTATTAGATGAGCCACAACAAAACAATATGAATATAGAAAAAAAATATATTATTAT
Organism: Plasmodium reichenowi; assembly: GCF_001601855.1. Lineage (NCBI taxonomy): Eukaryota > Apicomplexa > Aconoidasida > Haemosporida > Plasmodiidae > Plasmodium > Plasmodium reichenowi. The sequence goes on along the minus strand of NC_033659.1, from coordinate 2,150,133 downwards.
TAATAATAATAATAATATTAAAAATAATGTCCCATTATATACACATCAAATAATTTTTTTATATGAATATTTAAAAAATGTTATTATCAAAAGATCCAATATGATCTTTAAAGAACAACTAGATATAAATTATTCAATTTTTTATAAATCCATTATTAATAATAATATATACACATTAGAAAATTTAATTTTAATTATATGGTCCTTAAGTTTTAAACATATATACTCAGCTAAATTATTTCTATACACATTTATTAAGTTAAATTATATGATGCAAAATGAACAACTTATTTATAATCATTACAATATATTAACTAATTTTTATTTATCTTTTTTGTCCTTTATATTAGAAGATCACCTTTTCATTAATTTATATTTTAACAAAGAAAATCATCATTCTTTAAATATATTATATCAATATATAGATATGTTTCTAGATAATTTTAAAAGGTGCAAAGAATCTATAAATATGAATAAACGAAAATATGATGTCGATATATCAAATATGCACAAAAATATTTACCAAATTATAAACGATATAAAGTTCCCTAATAAAATAAATACAATATTGGAGTATAAGAATGTACATAATATATCCATTGATATTTTATTATATAAACCAAACTGTGTATTACAAAAAAATATATTTATACTTAATATTATAAAAGATAAATATGATACATATAACCATTGTATGTATAACAATAATTCTCGTACGAATACATCATATGAAAATTTAAAAATTAATAATATTTTAATTACCATGTGGAATAAAAATAATAGTATGATTAAGAGTAAAGAGAAAGGACGAATTAACATTTGTAAATATTTTAGTTCAATAATAAATTCTTCAAAGAATAATATAAAGGGAACAAAGAAACAACAAAAAATAAAAATGAACAAAAACAGAAAAATAATTAATAGTAATAATATCTTTAATGCGAAATATATTAAAAGTTACTTTTGCACAAATGTTCTAAAATTGTCCAACATGGAAAAGAAGAATAATAATAATGATAATTTAAAAAATAATAAGGAAAATCATTTATTTAGGTTTATAGAAAAGATAAAAAATTTTCATTTGGAAAATAATAAAGATCAATTATCGGATACTTATAAAGAATTACATGATATATTAGATATACATATTATATATATGAAACAATCTGACATAATAAGCTTTTTTTATAAATTCTCTTCTATTCTCACCATATTTTATACTATAAAATTTATGGAACATATAAATGAATTGATAAAGACGTTTTATTATTTCCATAATTTTACATTTCTTTTTCTCAAAGAAACGAATATCCGAATAAATTTATTTATAGACATATGTTGGATATATTTTAGGTACATGAAATTTTTAACATATATAAGAAGGGAAAGAAATATGGAAAGAAAATGCATAATTATAAATAATAATAATAATAATAATAATAATATATATAATATATATATATATAATAATGATCAGAGCAATATACAAAACGTGCAAAGAATCAAATTATATAATAATTTATTAACATACCAAAGTTGTGATAATAATGAATCTAATGTACTATTAGATCAATTGAATGTTATTGACAATATTTTTAATATCGTAAAAAAAAAAATATTAGAAGAAGATAATATCATAAAAGGCATATCTTCAAAAAATATGAGTTTCCTTATTTCCATATTTATATATTTGAATAATTCTGAACATATAAGACAATATTTAGAAAAGAACAATTTCCATGAAACGGTATTTACTATAAAAGATATTCTTTTTATATTAAAAGCCCTTTCGAAATATAACAATAATAATTATAATAATATTTGTATGTGGGATATACAACACTTTTTTGTTAATAAATTTATTGACAATATCAAAAATTGTCAAGTACAAGATTTAGTAGACTTTACGAATTTATGTGCAGAGTTAAAAGTAAATCAAGATCATATAAGTTCTAATATTAAAAACAAAATAATGTCTTACATATATTGTGAAGCAAATAAGGAAAACAAAAATATCGAAAAAAAAAAATCTATTCTTAATCATACAATTATAATGAATATCAATGAAAGAAATAATAAATCAATAATGTTTATAGAATTATTTGATGAGAAACAACTAGCTTTTTTTGTAAAAAGTTGTTATAGAATGCACTGTTTTGATAAATCATTTTTTGATTTATTATGTGATTTAATATTAAAAAAATATCGTACATTTCATATTAATAATTTGTGTATTGCTTTACTATGTTTTTCTCGTATATATTGTCTCCATAAAGCAACAAAGTTTATACATAAAACGAGAGATATAAAAATAAAGGAATTTATAAATATAAATAAAAATAAAAAAACAAATATAATTACAAATAAATATACAAATAAAAAAGGAGATGATTATTTAGAGAAGAATATATCCATGTGTAGATATGATATACCTTTATCCTTAAAAAAGTTAATAATATATACAGAAAAAAAGTTGTTATCAAATACAAATATAGATTTTTATAATTTATCTTATTTTATGGAAAGCATTACACTCTTAAAAATCCAAAATAAAAAATTATATCGGCTAGCTCTCAATGAAACACTCAATAATATTAGGCAAAAAATTTTTAATGAACAAGATACTAAATTGTTGGGAAAAATATTGTGGTGTTTATCTTATTATCATAAAACGGAATTTATATTTTCCTTCCACCTAATTCATTTTATGCTACAAAATATGATATATAAACATATAATACCTGAAAATTTTATATCCATATATTTATATTTCATTCAATCTAGGGTATATAATCCAATATTATTTCATAATATAGCTCAGGTTATATTATCAAAAATTACTTTAAATGATTATTTTACCCATAATAAAAATAAACATGCGAATATAACAAATGTCAAGTTAAATGTAATCAGTGAATTATATGCAACTATGTCATGGGCATATGCTTTTGTATATAATGAGACATTAAAGAAAGAAGAAACATATATGTTAAATAAAGAAGAAAAAAATGAAGTTACTACTTATCCTTTAAAAAAAAGAGAAAAAAAAATAGGTTATACAGAAAATATAAATGATGATAACATATTATTTAAAACTAAATCATATAATGATGATGAAATAATGTATAATGATTTAAATTTTATCCAGAAAATATATTCGTATATTTTTAATGAAATAAAAATTTTAGCAAAGAATAATAATCTTTCCTTTTTATTACTTGTACGATTTTTGTGGGGAATATCTCTGACCAATCTTATAAGTAAACCTATAATAAATTTTATAAATTTATATAACTGGAATGATGTAAATACGAAGGAACAAAATGATATGCATTTGCATATGCTTTTTACGTTTTGGTTAAGAATAAAATATGATCATTCCAATTTACAGTTGTCAAAGAGCTTTATACAATTAAAAGATGAAATTTTTTTGCTATTACAAAAACGTGAATTTAAACGAAATATGAATAAAAATGATCATATTTCTGACTTCCATGTTCAAATATGTCAAATATTAGATGATTTAAATATAAGATATCACAACGAATATATAACAAAAGATCTTTTATCTGTTGATATAAAACTTGAACAAAAATGTTGTGAACATAAATTAGCTATAGAAATAGATGGTCCATCACATCACTTCTTAGTTCTGAACGAAATGGAAAAAGCGGATCCTCAAAGGATAAAAAAGTAAAGTTAAAAAAAAAAAAAAAGTTATCTTTTAAAAATATAGATATATGATTATATATATATATATATATATATATATATATATGTATATATGTATGTACGTTTTTATTTTTTTTTTATTTAGGACATATATAAAATGTGGTACAACCATTTTCAAACATTGGCTACTCCAAAAAAGTGGATGGTCAATTATTAACGTAACATCATTTGAATGGAATAAAATAAATAAAGATGAAAAAAAGAAACATATAATTAAAAAATTAAAAGAACATGGAATAGTTGTACAAAAACTAAAAAATTAACAACATCATATATATAGAAAAATATATGATCTATATGAATTTTAATGGAATTACATAGGAAAAAGGAGATTATTATATATTAATGTATATATTGAAAGAATAAAAAGAAATATATATATATATATATATATATATCAAAGTTATTTCATTATTTTATTTATTTATTTATTCATTTTTTTTTTTTTTTTTTTTGTAAAACCAATTAAACAGTATATATAATTTTGTCAAATAATGTATATACAATTATAATCACCATAATTTTGGAAAAAAAAAAAAAATTAAATTATTAGTATATATTAAAGTATATATAAGTACATATATACATATATATATATATATATATATATATATATATTCATTTAAGTATATTATCTTGTTTATACATATATTACTGTGTGAACTTTTTTTTTTTTTTTTTTTGGTTCCGTGTAGAGCATACAATATGTTTTGCATACTAATATAATATTAATATGAAAAAAATTTATATATTATTAGATTTTTTTATTTACCTAATAATATTTTGTTGTTATCAAAATAAATATATTTACAATTCTTTTTTTTTTTATTTGTATCTGAATTGTTGTATTTGCATTAAATATTTATTTAATTCTCCTTCATATATATATATATATATATATATATATATATATATATATTTCAAATTTGTTTATTTATTTGTTTATCTGTTTTATTATTATTTTCTTTTTCTTTTTCCTTTTTGTTATATGTATAGAATATTTGAAAGAGATCCTATAAAATATATATTTATTCATAAATATGAATTATATTAACTTGTCTATAACATAGAATAATATATACAATCATAATAGAATAAGATTGTATCTTATATATAATTAAAAATTAACAACATATATATATATATATATATATATATATATATATATATATACTTATATAAAATATAGTAGAATGTATAGAAATATATTTGCCTCTATTATTTTATGCCTTTTATTAATTCTGAGTAGCAATTGTTATGGTAAATCAAATTTGAGGAATTATATAAGAGGTTTTAATGAATCCATAGAGGATGATAAAAATTCCAATTTTGAAATAAAATTACCGATTATTAATTTCCCCGTATCTTCCAATGATATAAAAAATGATTATAAGAATGAGGAAAAGGTATCAAGAGATAATTTGTTGAATAATGAAGAGATAGAACCTTCTACATATTATTCAGTATTACCATCATTATTAAATGCTGTTTATTTATTTTCATCTATATGTTTTATACTTTGCCTAACTGGATTAAATGCTCATAGAACATCTAAAAGAGGTAATATACTTGGTTTTATTGGAATTGTAGCAGCTATCATAATAACATTTAGTCAGGTAGGATTTGGATTCAGATATAAATTATTTCTACTAATTGTTATTCCAGCTATAACTATAGGAATATATATAGCCCACAATGTAAGTATGGTACAAATGCCACAATTAGTTGCCTTGTTTCACAGTTTTGTTGGGCTAGCTGCACTTTTTGTAGGATTTTCAAAATATCATTCTGAATCTTTTGAAAATTATGAAATTAGTACTATACATTTGTTAGAACTTTATGTAGGTACTTTTATTGCGTCTATTGCCTTTATTGGATCTTTAGTAGCTGCTGGTAAATTAAGTGGTATATTAGATAGTAAATCATTAAAATTACAAATAAAGAAAGTTATTAATATATTATGTATCGTTCTTATTATTATATTAGGATATTATTTTGTGACATTAAAATTATTATATTTAAAAAGTATATGTTTATATATTTCATTAATTATTGATTCTTTTCTTGGGTTTCATTTAATAGCATCAATCGGTGCTGCTGACATGCCAGTTATTATTAGCGTATTAAATTCTTATTCCGGATTTGCTACAGCTATTAGCGGATTTTTATTACATAATAATTTATTAATAATTTCAGGGGCACTTATAGGTTCCTCCGGTGCAATATTGTCATACATTATGTGTATAGGTATGAACAGAGATATATTTAATATTATTTTAGGTGGATGGGATGATTATGAAAATATGGGAGAATTGATATATGATCAAAATTTTATAGAGAAAAAAAAAAAAACTATAAATTCAACAACAAATAAATATGTTGCAGAAAATTTAATAAATGCAAAAAATATTATTATAGTTCCTGGTTATGGTACTGCATTAAGTAAATGTCAGAGAGAATTAGCTGAAATTTGTTCTATATTAACATCAAGAAATATTAATGTTACTTTTGCTATACATCCAGTGGCAGGTAGAATGCCTGGACATTTAAATGTTCTGTTAGCAGAAGCTAATATACCTTATAATATTGTAAAAGAAATGAATGAAATAAATCCTATAATATCTGAAGCTGATATTGTTCTAGTTGTTGGTGCCAATGATATTGTGAATCCATCATCTCTAGATCCTTCAAGTAAAATTTATGGTATGCCTGTTATTGAAGTATGGAAAAGCAAACAAGTAATCGTTTTTAAAAGGACACTAAATACAGGATATTCTGCTATTGATAATCCGTTATTTTATTTCTCCAATACATTTCTTCTTTTTGGTGATGCGAAACATACAACTAATCAAATTCTAACTATTCTTAATGATTATGTTAATAATAAATATCCAGATATTTCGGATCAAGATAGATATATAAATCATGACAAAACACAAGTCCGATACTCATACTCTCTTACGGATAGTTCACATAGTAATGATGATTCAGTATCGAAGGAACAAAATTATCCTAAACCTAGAAGAGTTATAGGACTTATAAAGGATGACAACGTAGAAGGGGGTAACGATCTATTGATTGAAAATATACCAAATATAAAAGATCAAAAACGTGATGTTAATTTATCTATTGTCCCCATATCTCCAAAATTTATACCAAAGTTGAGACTAATGGGTTTCCGAATATTAGTTGAAAGGGATATAGGTACAAATATATTAATGCAAAATGATGAATATACAAAATATGGTGCAGAAGTTGTTTCAAGGAATGTTATTTTACAACAAAGCAATATCATATTAAAAGTTGATCCACCTACGGTAAATTTTATTGAAGAAATACAAAATAACACAATCCTTATAAGTTATTTATGGCCAAATATTAATTATCATTTATTGGATAAAATGATACAAGATGAAGAAAAGCATAATATTACATATCTGGCTATTGATGAGGTTCCTAGATCGACGCGAGCACAAAAATTAGATGTTAGGAGTTCTATGAGTAATTTGCAAGGCTATAGAGCTGTTTTAGAAGCTTTTTTTATATTACCAAGATTTAGTAAGTCCTCAATAACCGCAGCAGGAAAAATTAACCCTGCGAAAGTTTTTGTTATTGGAGCAGGTGTTGCAGGTTTACAGGCAATAATAACTGCAAAAAGTTTAGGAGCTATTGTATATTCCCATGATTCAAGATTAGCAACAGAAGAAGAAGTGAAAAGTTGTGGTGGCATATTTATAAGAATACCAACAAGTGAAAGAGGAGATATTTTAAATATGTCTACAGATATGAATAATGAAGAATATATAAAAATACAAAGTAATTTATTTAAAAAAATTATAAAAAAATGTGATATCTTAATATGTTCAGCTTCGATACCAGGTAAAACATCCCCCAAATTAGTAACTACAGAAATGATCAAGTTAATGAAACCAGGAAGTGTAGCTGTAGATTTATCTACTGAATTTGGAGATAAAAAAAACAACTGGGGAGGAAATATTGAATGCTCTCAGTCAAATGAAAATATTTTAATAAACGGAGTACATGTTTTAGGAAGAGATAAAATAGAAAGAAATATGCCAATGCAAGCTTCTGATTTATTTTCTATGAATATGATAAATCTATTGGAAGAAATGGGTGGAGGAGTACATTTTAATATTGACATGAATAATGATATTATAAAATCATTGGTTGTTATTAAAGATGGAAATATTTTATATTCACCTGATAAATCTGTAGAAAAATTAATAAAGAGTGAAAGTGTATTTATAAATGATAAAAACCAACTTATTGAACCAATATCGGAACAAAAAATTAAATATCCTACAGGTTTACGATTAACAGAAAAATTTATTGAATCAGATACGTTCTTTTATATCTCCTTATTGTTTGTTATAATACTTACTTTTCTAGCGGCAACATATTTAACACAATCAGATTTGCAAAGTTTATTTTTGTTTACATTATCTACGATTGTTGGTTATTATTGTGTTTGGTCTGTAACACCTGCTTTACACACCCCACTAATGTCTGTGACAAACGCGGTAAAAATAAAAGAAAAAAAAAAAAAATATATATATATATATATATATATATATATATATATATGTTACATTTAAAAGTAAACAAGAAATATTTACATATATATATATATATATATATATTTTCTTGTTAGTTATCTGGAGTTATTATTATTGGAAGTATGATAGAATATGGAAATGGTTATAAAGATTTAAGTTCGATATTGTCTATGATTGCTACCTTTTTATCCTCTGTCAATTTATCAGGTACATTTTATATCATAATAATTCGAAAATTATACATATATATATATATATGTCTGCTATTATTTTATGTATCTATGTTTTTTATATAATTTTACATTTTATCTTTTCGTAGGAGGTTTTTACGTAACAAAAAGAATGCTTGATATGTTCTTCATATGAAACAAAAAAGATCCTACAATTATATTTAATTATATTCTTTTGTCAATTTTTTAATGATTTATAAATTATTTTTACATCTTATACACATGTGAATAACTATTTCACGTTTAAATTAATTTTTCTTATTACATATATTTTATTATACTTGGTTAAATATGTTCAAATTTTTTTTTGTTATCTCATAAACCTTTTTTTTTTTTTTTCTTTTTATGTCACAGTTTAAATATAAAAATATTTATTCTACTAATTTGTATTTTATTTTATTGTATTGTTCTCTTTTTTGTTTTTTTGTTTTTTTTTGCCTCTTTTCTGGTTACATAAAGAAAAAAAAAAAAAAAAAATAGAAACAATGATAAGTATATATATATATATATATATATATTATATACTAAATAATTGACTACTAGTTTATAATTTATAAAATAAATATATAAGTTCATGGTTATAAAAAATATAGAACCTTTTTTTTTTTTTTTTTTTTTTTTTTTTTTTATTTTTATTTTTATTTTTATTATTATAATTTTAAGGTATTTTTTTCATCACAAATATATTATAAAATATAGAAA
>NC_033659.1:2134638-2140564 GCF_001601855.1 Plasmodium reichenowi | reverse complement strand
AAAAAAATAAAAAAAAAAAAAAAAAAAAAAAAAAAAAAAAAAAAAATATAAAAATATATAGATTCATATAAAAATTATATATTTTAATTTATAACATCGGTAGGATTATTATATGATTGGAATGATAACATATATTCTAGAATAGAAATTTTTTTAAGAATATTTTTGTCTAATCTTATTATATAATTAAATAATTTATAATTTTTATTGGGACCAAAGAAACTATTATCTTCAGCATTAAATGAAATTATATTTAATTTTTTCATAAATTCTGAGTAATTAATTTCAAAGATTTTTGTTAATGCTTTTATATCATTTTTTATAGAAAAAATGAATTGTTCATTTTCTAACTTTTTCAAATTATTATTATTATTATTATTATTATTGTTATTATTTTTACTAGTATTGAATAAATTTCTTTTAATTTTTATTATATCATTGTCAGAATTTTCATTACATTCATCATTTATATCATTTTCCAAATTTTCATTATATTCATCTTCATAATCTTCACTTGTTTTGAATTGATCTTTATTATAATTTTCATATGTGTTATAATAGGCATTATCAAAATTGAGATCAAATTTTATGTTTAGAAATTTACTTAGTTTTAAAAGTATTTCATATATCTGTGATGGGATAAATATTATGTTTAAAATATTATTTGCAAATAATTCGTTGAGTAAAAATTGTTTATCCATAGAATTTTTATTTAAGACAGCATTCTTCTCTTTATATATTATATGCTTTGTTATATTATTATGTTTCTGATTTTGATGTACATACATATCTGTTTTGGTTTTATCTATTAATACATTTGTAGAATTATTATTTATTAATAAATTCGTATCCTTATTATTAGATGATATGTTATTTATATGATGTATTGAAAAAGAAATATTACTATCTTCATCATTTTTTCTAATAGTGGAATTAAAAAATTTCTGTTCATATTCTTTATAAATATCATTATCTTTATTATATTCATCATTTATATAATAATTATATAATTCCTCATGTGAAGTTTTTATTGGTATTAATATAGCTTCTATTAAAAAATTAATATAAAATTCATGATTTTTTTTGATATCAGTTAATGATTTGGATTCAGATAAATTTATTAAAAATCGGTTCCAAGAATATGTTAAGATCCACTGAAAATAGGTATACAATGTGTTTATAAAAAAATAAATTTTATATTTTAATACACATAATGAACATAATATCATATAATAGTTATCAAAATGTAAAGGTTTTTCTGATTTAACATATTTATAAAATATATACACCAAATTTAATATATGGAAGGATTTCTTAATTTCTAAGAAATATGAAAAGATTGCTGAATATTTTTCTAAACATTTTGAATCAAATAAAAAATTAACAAAAGGTGCTCCTTTAGATTCTATAATTAAATTTCGATAACTTATAACATTAACATTATTATTATATAATGTATTTTCTTTTAATTTTAAATAAAATTTTTTAAAAATGTTTGATATTATTTCTTCTTTATAAAATGTGTTGGTCAATTTCTCACATATGGAATATTTTCTTAAATTTTCATCAGTTCTTAAATCGGATGAACATTTAATATTATAATGAGGATCATGTTGTTGAATAGTATTATGCTTTGAGTTTTCCAATAAATTATTATGAGTACATGTGTTATAATTTTCATGTATAAAATCATCATTATCTTCTATATTATTATTGTCTATATATTCTGTATCATCGTCATTTTGTTCTAATAACATGGTGTATTTTCCATTATTCAGTTTTTTATAATTTCTTTCTTCAAAATTTCTTGGATTATTATATTCATCACCATTTTGTACTATTTTGTTATCATTTTTCATATGTAAAAAAATTCTTTTCCTCTTGTATTTCTTATGATTTTCCATATCCAATATTTTTGAAAATATTATTTTCATATGTATCAATGTAAACTTTTGATGTAAAAAAGATGAGCAAGTATAATTTCCATCATCTGTATTTATGAATTTATTTTTATTCTGTACAGTCACATTTGTATTATTATAAACACATTGTCTAAAAATCGAATTCATGTTCCTTTCATCAATAATAAGAAAACAATTTTCTTTAAAAATAAATTCAAAAAAAGGTAAAATATAATCATTGATTTCTAAAAATACTAAACTACGTAAACACGAAAAATATTCCAACAAATAACAATATTTCATTAAGCTATATAAAAATATACGATTACTTCTATAATATATTTCAAAAAATTGTTCTTGCAAATATTTCTTAATATATATATCATAAGATATATTTAATGATATGACATTTTTATTAAAATAAGGCAAGCATTTATTTTTGCTTTTCTTTAAAAATTTATTTAATATATCAAGTGAACTATTAGGGTCGTGCTTTAAATTTTCTAAATTATAATAAGAATTAAGTGTATTTACATGTAATATTTTAATATTATTAGTATATTCTCCAAAAAAAAAAAGTTCATTCGAATTATCATCATTAGAAGCACAATATAAATTATTATTATATGTATTATAATACATATCACTATTATTTTTAAATATTTTTCGATATTGATTCAATTCTTCTCTTACGTAATAATCAACATAATCAATATTATTTTTCTCATTATTAATTTTCATATGTAAACGAATATTATTCCCTAAACTTATTATATAAAAAATAAACGAATGAAAAAATTCTGGACATAACACAAATTCATTTTGAATTTTAATATTTAGGGTAGTGTCATTATATGGATATACCGTGTGCTCCTTTTTTTCAGGACATAGAAAAAATTCATTAAATTTATCAAATATTTGCCCTTTCTTTATCCAATCATTTATATATTTAGAATAATATATATTTAATTCATCTAAAAAATATCTGAATACTTTCTCTAAATATTTGTTATTTAATATTTGAGAATTTCTCCAATATAATATAAACATATCATAACAGACACAAAATCTTTTAGCATTATCATAATGTGTAGTATATAATTTCTTATTATTTACTTCATTTTTAGGATTATTATGATACAAATAAACATTTGAATCATATAAGGAATATGATAATATGACGTTTACGAAATCATATATATTATCCCACATAAAAAGATAATTTATTATTAAAAAATTTAAATGAATTAAACTCAATGATCGAAAGGAAGATATTTCTTCGATTAGTTCTTGATCAATATGGTTATAATAATGATAATTATTATTATTATTATTATTATTATTATGATTATTATAAGAATTATTTGAAATATTAGTTTTGTTCGTCATATTAATATTATCATTTGTGTATATATTATTATTTTCGTTATTATTAATTTTATTTCTTATATTATCTTTATATTTTCTATCCCTTTTATTTTTTTTCCTCGTAAAATTTATGAAATGACGTAATTTCAAATACTTTAAAATTTTAATGTGCTCTATTTGTTTTACTAAATCCACAATTTGCTCTTTAGTAACACTAACAATATCATATTGTCTTAATATTATGAGGGTATGATAATTATATAATATATTTATAACTGTTATCCACTCGGAATATATATTCTTTAATGAACTTAAAAAGCAGCTTAAAAAATTCCCTTCACAATAGTTATTAAAATTGTTACAACTTCTATTAATATAAATATTATACATCTCCCTATTATTATTATTATTATTATTATTACTATCACCCTTATTATTGTTAATATTAAGACTTATCATATTATTAAAAAGAAAGGATAGAAATGTATTACTCTCCTTACCATTTTCTTGATCCACACTTTCTTTGATATGTATTATATAATTAAAAATGTCATATAAATCGTAAGGTAAGAAATAAAGAAAATTTCTAAAATTTTCAATTATACATATAAACAGATTTATATAAAATAACTTTATAGTTATTTTCTTCATTTTTTTAATATAATTGTTAAATATTTTTTTTTTTATATTATATAATTTCGTATTCATCATTTTTTTTATAACAGCACGGTAACATATAGAAATATTATTTTTATCAATAGATTTTTCAAAGAATAATTTTTTTTTTTTTCTAAAAGGTTTTCCATTAATTTTTTGATAACATTCCTTTCTCTTTTCAATATTTATATAAAATAAAAAGTCGTCTTTAATTTTTTGCTTGTCCATTTTTTTATTAAATAAAAAATCTGAACAGTTCATATAAAAATTATTTTTAAATTTTATAGGACAATTTAATGACAAGATCATCAAAATTTCTTTTATAATAAATGATTCACTGACATAGAAGCTATTTGATTTGTGTGCTCTTCTATTATTTTTTAAATTCATGTCTTTATTATAATCACAAAATTTATTATTTATTTTATTAATCTCCTGACCTTTACATTTTGTCACCTGATCAATAATGAAATTATTATTATTATTATTATTTTTGTTGTTGTCGTTTAATTTGTTATCAACTTGATTTATATCGTTTAGATAAATATTTTTATCATAATTTTGATTAGATAATTCCTTCTTGTCTTTAGTTTTATATTCATTACTATTTGTATCATATTCATGTTCTTCCCCTTCTTCATGATGATTACTTTTTGTACTTGTAAAAAATACATTACGTAAATTATATATATCCGTTTCATAAATTATATTATTTTCATTCTCTAAGAAATTGTTATTTTCATATGTTTCTTCATCATATATGTTTATATCATTAAAAAAGTATTGCTCTTTTGGTTTCAATTTATACATATTCTCTTCATATTTACTTTTTTTTTTCTGTCTTCTTTTCATACTTATAAATATATCATCATCAGAAGAAATAGATATTCCATTTTTCAAATGATTTGTGTGCATACTTTTCTTTCCTTCATTTGAATTATTTTTTTTATACGTATCAGATTTATCTGATTGAGGCATAGTAGATATATCATTATTTCTTGTTGAAGTTGTATTTTTTTTTTCTATAATATTATTTTTGTTATCTTCATAATGTGGATAAGTGTAAATACATTCATATATTTTCTTAATAACATTTTCATAAGCAAGTTCACTTTTATTTTTCATATAATTTTCTACGTAGCTATTTTGTGTTTGATAAAAATCGCTATAACTATTTTTCTCAGAAGATTCTTGATTATTCAATTTCATATCTTCATCAGAAGTATTTTCTTTACTTTTTTTATCACTCATTTCATATTGTTCGGAAGCTGAAGAACACTGTGTGTAAATATCATCACTATATTTATTCTCATCATAATTATGAAGGTTATCATGACGTTTTTCATGATGGTGATCATAATTAACATATTTATTATCATCTAAATAAAACTCCTTCAAATATTTTTCTTCCTCTTGAATATTATAATTTTTTATTTCATCCAAGGCTAATTTTTCATTCATATTTAATTTATATATATATTCATCTTGTACATTTTTTTTCTCCTTATCTTCATTGTGTTTATCCTTTATGCAGAAATATTTATCAAACAATAAATCAACCTGTTTTATATTTTCATTTTTTGAACTTTCACTAATTAAAAACAATAATTTTAATATAACATATTTTAATTCATATCTATCGTTTTCATTATATATATAAAAATTATCACTAAGAAAATTTTCACATAAATGTTTAAAAACACTTTTCTTTTTATACTGTGCATTAATAGTTAGCTCGTTAATAAAATCATTAATATCTTCAACTACTTCATTATCATTAACATCTTGAAATGGATACAGAGATATTTCATTTATTGATTTCGTAATTAAATTATGTAAAAACTTTTCATTTGAATATTTTTCAAACTTATTAAATAAATAACCTAAATATTCTTTCTGCTTTTTTCTTATTTCATTTATATATGTAGACGTCATATTACAAAAAAGTGAATTTTTGCATAAAGGATTGGAAAATAATAAAAAAGAAATATACAAAAAAA
>NC_033659.1:2124659-2132159 GCF_001601855.1 Plasmodium reichenowi | reverse complement strand
AATTTTTTAATACTAGGTATTAAAGCATAAGTACTTATAAATGATAATATATCTTTTTTTATTATATTTTTTTCTATAAGTTTCATATCATCTTCACTAAAGTTACTAATATAAATACGAATCGTATTTAAGGATTTACATTTCGATATTAAATTGTTTACAAATTTTATTAATTCCTTAACACTACTAAAATAATTATATCTCAAAGATAATAAGGTCAAATAATTATTCTCATTTAATTGATCAATATTTTTGTTCACGCTTATTAAAAAAGGGTTTTCCAAATTACAGTTGTCCAACCTAAAAATAAAATAATGAAAATATAAATATAATGCATATTATATATTACATATTGCATGGTATTTATAGGGTATCCACAATGTATATATGTATATATATATATATATATATATTTTTTTTCTTACATTATAATTTTACACATAGTGTTATTTATGAGATAAAAAAGAAGCTCATGGATTAAAGGATTTTTACCAATACTCATATTACTTAAATCTATTTTGCTAAAAAGAAAAAATAGATGTATTATATTGATACCATTAACATATTATAATAAAAAAAAAAAAAAAAAAAAAAAAAAAATACATATGTTCTAATTATAATTTATTTTCATTTAAAATATGTAATATAAATTATATAAAAAAGAAATTACATACAATATGTACGACAAAATATATTACATATATAACATTTGGTGTATTACTATATGTCGTTTATACTTACAAGTATATTATAAAATTTGAAAGGAAATTTAAAAAGTCCTGTAAGTTCATATTTGAGTTGAACAAATTATTGCATAGAGATAATTTATATACTTTTATACCATAAGGATATTCTTTTAAAGAATTAAAATATGATAAATCATCATTACACATATAACAATAATTCAGATTGATATTTTTTACAATCTTATCTTTACACAATTTAAAGACACATTGTATATCTTCTCTACTTATGTTATAATCGTACAATCGTATTTCCTTCAGAAAAAAAAATATATATATATATATATATATGGGCAGAATTTTATTTTATTATTCTTGTTTTTCTTTTTTTTTAAATATTATTAACTTACATTTTCACCTCTAAATATAAAATAATTTAGGACATTTCTATTTATTTCTCTATTATTGTTTATTTGCTCATAACAATACGTCCGTCCAAGGAAACTAAGAAAAAAATATATATATATATATATATATATATATATATACAGACAATTTATTAATAGAACAATATATATCTTTGTAAAATTAGTACATTCAAAAAGAAATAGTGACGTCATTAACAAAGTAAATGTAGAATAATTAATATTATTCCTTTTCATTCCATGTATTTTTTCTATATCCATACATATATATATATATATATATATATATATATATATATATATATATATGTTGTATATTATAACGTACCTGTCATTTACCAATATATTAAATAATTTTGCTATATTCAACTTGAACACCTTCATACGTATTGTTACCTCCTTATTATTAAGGGACGCACCTATTATTATTAATGGGGATTCCTCTTTTTTTAAAAGGGAAATTTTCTTAATATTATATAATCTTTCTTCTGGACTATAAACATACATATAACAACTATATAGCTCAAAATATAAATACACAATTTTATCCTACAAAAAAAAAAGAAAAAAAAAAAAAAAAAAAAAAAAAAAAGAGAATTATTTGTAATATAAAATAAATTTACAACAAATATTTATACATTTAATATATTGTAAATTCATATTATCCTCTGTATAATATAATTGAATTGAAACAAAAAAAAAAAATGTATTATATATATATATTTATATATTTTATGTTGTAAGAATAAATATTTACATCTTCGAAAGTTTCAGCAAAGCCTCTCAAATTACAATAAAAATAATCCTTTATTTCTTTAATATTATTTAAATTAAAAACATTTGGTACATGTTTACAATATTTTTTTACTTCTATTATTGATAAGTTTCTTTTAAATTCAAAGGATATGTCAAATATATCCGTTTGTATAAGGTTTCCATAAATATAGATCTTTTTAAATAATTTATTCAATTTAGATAAAATTTTAATTAATGATACAACATCATAGTATATTAATTTATTAAATTCAACATTTAAATAATGAATATTACTAGATTTATATTTGTTTTCATTTTCTTTTATATTATTTATAATATTTGTTATGTTGTCATGAGTTAATCCACAGTTCATTAAACTCAGAAAAGAAATTTCTGTTTTTTGTATTATATTAGAAATAATATATTCACCACAGGCATTTGATAAATCTATAAAATCTAAATAAAGTTCTGTTAGTTTCATATTTTTTAAATGTATTATAACTCCATCAATATCTTTTTTAACTATATCATATGATAATTTAGAAAATAAAGGATTTTTTGATAAATATAATTTATTACAATGTGTAATTTTAGCAAAATCCATATATTCATTTAAATTCTGGATACTCATAAATCTATTTGAAAAATCTATAATACCTACACTAGATGTATTTTGTATATATAATGATATGATACCATCTCCTATTTTATCATAAGGTACATTTTGTAAATCTAATATTTTTTCATATAAAAAAAAATTAATTGCATTGTCAAGAATCATCAATGATTTAGATTCAAAATATTTTATATATTTTACCATTAATATTCTTTTAATTATTTTATTACATATTAATTCTAGGTCTTTTCCTTGTTTTAATATGGAACAAGAAAATGAAATCTTATTCTTATTAACTGTCTTTAATATTAATTCACATAACTGATTTTTTTTTTTTATTTTTTCAACCATAGTATTCTCATTTATATTAAATACGTATAATAAAGCATTCTCATCTATCATACTGCTATTGTGATAAAATTTTATATCATATAAAAGCAATTCCATAAACAAAATTCCCTTATTTATTTTCTGAAAAATAAAATAAAATAAAGGCATATATATATATATATATATATTTATTTATTTATTTATATATATATGTTTCTTTATTGTTAAATAGACATTTGTCATATATAATTTTATTTTATTTTATTTTATTTTTATTTTATTTTTTTCTTTCTTTGTTGCTTACAGCTTTATTTTGAATAAGAAAGAAATTAACTTTGTCGTAAAGGTAAGTTATATTTATTGATGGATCCCTTACATAAAATAATTTTTCGTTCGTATTGTCGTTATAATGTATATTTCGTATATTCATATGTTCATATGAAGATATTGTTAATGAAGAATACGTATATGCTGAGCTGTTCAATTCAGAAGCATTCTTATCTGCATTATTGAATAAATCACTTTCATCCAATTGATCTGATTCAACATTTTTCTCTTCATAACTTTTATGCGTATCTAAAAAGATAAAAAAAAAAAAAAGAAAAAACAAGCCGTAAAAAAAAAGAACAAATAATTGCATAATATATATAAATATATATACATGTCATTTTATTTATTGACATCAAAACACAATATATATTATTCTATTTTTTCGAACCTCCGTGTATTTTTGCTAACAAAGAAAATCCAGCTTGTTTTGAAACTTGTATAATTTTCTTTATTTTTTCTTTTTTTTTTTCTTTGGCTTTTACATCCTTAACGACGCTTTTGAATATATGTTTTTTCTTATTTAATCTTTTACAAATATAAAATTTTAATCTTCTTAAATCTTCTTCAAAAACACGATTACTCTTTGACATGACTTTATATTTTTTCTTTAAATTTTCTAAATCTCTATTATTAAGAGTTTCGAAATTTATAGAACTGTCCGTAACATACGTATCTTCCTTTTCGCTACCTTCCTCATCCATATCATTATTTAATCCTTCTAATTTTATATTATCCATTATCTTTCTTAATGATACATTTTCCCTATTTTCTAGTGAAATTTTATGTTCATCTAAATTTACGTCATTATCCAGATCTTCGGATTGTTCTAATCTCATCTTTATTAGATCTTCTTCTTCCTTTTTCATTCTATCATTTTGTAATTTCTCTTCCTTGATTTTTTCATAAAATTTGATTTCTATAAGAAAGGAAAAATGAATGAAAATACAACACAGAAGGATGATAATATATATGGGTAAAGGTCTGTGTATCATTATATGAATGTGTTAATATATATATATATATAATACTTATGTAGGTTCATATTAATATAGAAAAAATTGGAAGATATATTTACTATATATATATATTTTATTTTTCTTACTTTTAAGATCATAAATGTTAATTTTCTTCTCTTTCTGCTTCTTTAATTTTTGTGTAATTCTTGTATAATAACCAGGAGAATATAAACTGTCTACATAATTATATCTTTCTAAGAGTTCTCTTTCCTGATTCATTTTTTGTTGATTCATTTCGATAGTAGTTTGTTTTAGAACATCATCGGTCTTAAAATATTGAAAATATTCCAAACATATATACATATATATATATATAATATATTAAATAAAAATATGTATTTTATTCCAAGGTATTTTTATTAATATATATATAAAATAAAATGTAACATTAAGTACTTATAAAATGTATATATTAATTTACAAATATTATACATTCATTTCCAAATTATGTAATAAATTTCGAATATATATATATATATATATATAACATATATTATATATATATTTTTTCTGTTATTATTTCCTTTTTTATTACCTTTTCAATACCCAAATCTTCATAATTACCATTTCCATTATTATATAAAAATATATCTGTATCAAATTGATCAGGAATAAAACGTGTAAAATCATTTGTATATAAATCATTTTTAACTTTATTCAATAATATGTTAATATTATCTCTTATTTCAAATTCTTCTCTTTTCTCTTCATTATATATTAAACTCTTTTTATCCATATCTTGGCTATTTTCAATACTTTCCGACACTGAATTTATTGAAATATTTATATCATCATCGTTAAAAAAGTTTTCATAATGTAGGTAATCCAAAATAGGTTCATGTTTTTTTTTAATTGTGGTTTTCTTCCTTATGTTCAATTCATCAACTTTCTTTCGAACTATAACGTTTTTTTCCTACAATATCGGAAATGCCACATAAAAGAGAAGAAATAATATATATATATATAGTAATGTTAATTTTATTTATTTATTTTTTTCAACATATATAGAATTTTATTCATTGTAAATTCATCATTCGTTATTTGGTTTACCTTATTTGGCATATATATAATAGAATCCTTGTTCCTATAAAATGAAATATATATGTATATAAATATATATATATATATTTATATATACGTTAGTATTTTCAATTTTATATATTCATTAATATAGGACAAATGTGTAAATGTGAAAAGAATTACCTTTCATCTTCATCCGATTCTATAACTGTCTCGAAATCTAAATAAAAAAAAGAAAAATTATACATATATATATATATATATATATATATATATATATATATATATATGTACATTTGTTTATAAACATATGACATACTTCTATTTAGGACATCTAATATTAAGTTCTCAATTTTTGTTTCATCCCTTAGAACATGTTTGTAAACATTTTTTTCATATTTATCTACTATTAATGAATTATTAAAACTTATATTTTTAAATTTTGTAGTTTTTTCATTGTCATGCTTCTCTTTTTCCTTTTCTATGAAATATAAGTATCTGCTTTTATTTGTCCATTTTTTCATATCATCTAAAGAAGTATAAAACAATACACATAAATTTTTCCTATCAATATATATATATATTTAAATATTTTTATTTTACCTTCATATTGTAACATATTATTATCATGAAAAAACTTTCCATTATGAATTCCAGTGTTAGGCATTTTCTCTTCAACATTATTTGTTATATAATATTCGTTGGTTTGATTTATATACTCATAGTTATTTCTCTTTTTTGTTTCACCTTCTTTATGTAACAAGTCATATTTTTTCATAAAAAAATCTTTTTGACGTAAACGTATATCCTCATTAGGAACTTTTATTAAATCGTTTAGAAAACTTACATTTACATATTCTTCATTATATCCTTCAAGGTTCTTTTGTCTAAGAAATAAATAAAAAAAATTAAATAATTAGTATCTTATATATATTGTTAAGCTCAGAAATATAAAAAAAATTATACATTTATTCATAATATAATTATTTTTTTAGTTCAAACCTTATGTGTTCTGGATGAAGAAAGGTCCGTTCCTCGTTTTCTTTTGTAATTAGTTTTAAATTACTATCTTTTATTCCTAAAGAGATAAAATATATATATATATATATATATATATAATCATGTAACAAATTAACATGATATATAATGCTATATATAGACATATTATTAGTTTGTAATATGTATTTACCATTATTTTCTATATTATCAATTTTTTTTATGTAATTATTTTCATTCTTATAGAAATTAATGGATTCGTTTTCCAAGTTTTTATTTCCATCTATAAAATAAATAAATATAAAATAATTGTACATTAAGGTGATATATATATATATATAATATTATTTATCCTGAAGAAATTATTATTTTTATATTTTTTTATTTTAACTTGAAAAAATTTTATGTTCATCATTCACATTGTCATCAATATATTCGGTAGTAGATAAAAAGGCACCTACGTATAAGAAAAAATTCAGGAAAAAATATATATATATATATATATATATATAAGATTTATTATTTTATAAAGAACAAATATTATTAAATTTTCATTTCATATAATCTTTATTATATAAAATTAAATATATATATATATATATATATTTATTTATTTATTTATTTTTTTTATTTTCCCAACAGTTTAAATTCTTTAATCGGTTTTTTGGTAAAATTAAAGACTCATCCATAATATATTAATTATATAAAAATTACATATCATTTATAAAAGATTCGTTCTAAAAGTGAAAAAACAAAACCATAAAATTATAATATAACCAAACAAATCAAAAAAAAAAAAAAAAAAAATATATATATATATATATAATATAATAATAATATCATAATTTATTTTTTATTTGAAGAAATTTTTAATTAATTGTATTTCATAAAAAAAAAAAAAAAAAGAAATTGAAATAATTAAGTAATAATATATATATATATAAAAAGACAATGTGTATTAAACATATTGAGCAAGTCGTATTCTTTTGTATATCTGTTTATTATAATTTATATTTATATTTTAATTTATTTATAAAAAATTATTACAATAAATGTATTGAAAATATAGTATATTAAAAAAAAAAAAACGTATCATATTAAAATGTATTATAATATGGATACAAAAATATATACTTATATAAACATATGTTTTTATTTTATTTCTTCAAAAATATGAAATATATAAATTAATTAATTTATTCTTCTCAAGCATATTGATTATAAACAAATATTTTGGTAGGTTAATTAAAATTCGTTAGATTGATTTAATTAAATAAACATATAATTATCACTTTTTTTTTTTTTTTTTTTTTTTTTTTTAATATACT
>NC_033659.1:2099231-2124350 GCF_001601855.1 Plasmodium reichenowi | reverse complement strand
TATTGAAAATATAGTATATTAAAAAAAAAAAAAAAAAAAAAAAAAAAAGTGATAATTATATGTTTATTTAATTAAATCAATCTAACGAATTTTAATTAACCTACCAAAATATTTGTTTATAATCAATATGCTTGAGAAGAATAAATTAATTAATTTATATATTTCATATTTTTGAAGAAATAAAATAAAAACATATGTTTATATAAGTATATATTTTTGTATCCATATTATAATACATTTTAATATGATACGTTTTTTTTTTTTGTGTGTGTTTTTTCTTCCACGTCATGACATTATAAAATAAATAATAAATAAATAAATATATATATATATATATATATATATATATATATATATATATATATTTCTTTTTTTTTTTTGAATGTTTAATTAATTCATAATGAAAAATCGGGTGTACTTATTAGTTGATGATAAGTTGTTTAAATTAAAGGAATTATACTTTTGTGTTATATGTTCTGAAATTAAAAATGATTATAATATAAAGAACGAAATTGAATATTATTTTTGTAATGGATGTACACAAATATATAGTGTTAATGAAAGCTCTTTTTATTCGTATCAATGTTTAAGATGTTTTCAATGTCCATTTTGTTTCAGCACGTTAATAACATGCCATGAATTTGTAGACGAAACAAAATATAATATAAACCATAAGGAATGTCATAATAGTAATGATAATATGAAAAATAGTTTCTCTGAAGAAGAAATAGAATTAGTAAATAAAAGTAAAAAAAAAAACAAGAAAATATATACTGATGAAAAAGATACATTCCTTAATGAATCCATAAATCATAATAAAAACAATATGAAGAATATGTTTTATTTTAAATGTCCGTATTGTTTGTGGTCATCTATTAATACAGTTTGTAATCCTAAACTTGAAGATTTGATAGCGGATATGATAAATTTGGAAAAAAAAAATAATGTCTTCAGATTAGAATTTGAAAATATATTAGATGAATTTATGAAATATAATGAAGAATTAAAGAAACAAAATAAAAAAAAAAATAAAATAAAAAATTATGATCAAAGAAAATTAAATCTAACAATAAAAAAAAAAAGGGATTATGTAAAATCAGAATATGATGGAAATAATAATGGACCACTCGAAATAAAAAATGATCATTCGACTTTTAACCTTCATAATAATAATGATAACAATAATGATAACAATAATGATAATATTGATAATCATAATAATAATACATTAATATGTAATAAGTCAAATATAAAGATAGAGAAGATAAAATTGAATGACATTTTAAATGATGAAGACGTCAAATTAAAAAATAATTTTCCTAATATATATGAAATACAAAATGATAATATAACTTTTTTGAAATCAACATGTTTGCATTTCTTTGATGAGAATATGAAAAGTGAGTTAAATAAACATATGAATGATAAGGAAAATGGCTTAAATGATGAAACTTGTAATGAATATAATATAAAAAAAAATAACATAATAGAGAATAAGAAATTACCTAATATAATTATTGATTCTGGGAAATATCCTTCACTTGAACATACATATATATATCCATATAATTATTACAAAGGTTTTGAAGAATTAAAACCACTCAGAAAAAAATTATTATGTAAACAATCAAAAAGATGTACTGGTTGTAAACACCACGTAGTGAAATTGCATAATAACACTAATTTGGGTTCTACCTATCGGCTTAATAATAATGCTTTAAAATTCATACCAAGAATATATATTAATGATTTTAAATTAATAAAGAAAGAAAATGGAATACTTAACTTTATTTTAATTAATCCTCTTGAAGAAGAAATGAATATAAAACTATTACCAGAAATAGATTATCAATTTTTAAAAAGTCTACATATAAATAATATACAAGCTAATTGTTTATCTAATAGCCACGAACCTTATGAATTTTATCTTAATACTTATGATGAAATTATAGATGAATTGATTAAGGATGATGAACAAAATAATATTACTAATGTTATAACCACGAAACATACAATTATAAAAAAGCAAAATAACATGGCCTTAATAATAATGACTTTTATATATAATGACCAAATAATGAATTCAAATACATATAAGGAAGATAAAAATAATAATCATGATATAAATTATATTCCCAATCAAAATATTACTAATTCATTAGACAAAACTGAGAAATTAAATTTTCCTATAATTCTTGAATGCTCTTTTTCAGATAAGTCCAAAAAAAATCATAAATTAAAATTAAACCTTCTTTTTACAAATAATATTCAAACGAAAATATTCCATCAATATGCTCTTAATTAAAAATATACAAGTTTTTTATGTAACATAAGGGTATACAAATAAATAAATAAATAAATATATATATATATATCAATGTTATATAATTGTTTTCTTATAATTAAAAATTATATGTTAGGATCATTTTATTTATCTTACATTTTGTTACATATATATATTTTTGCCTCTTCATATTCAGTGTATATATTCTTTATAATTTTCTTTCCTTATAATAAAAATACATTTTGTAATATATATAATCTTTTGTAAAATTAAGAGTTACTTTTTTTTTTCTTTTTTTTTTAATACTTTATTTATAAGAAATAATAAAAAGGAATATATATATATATATATATATATATTATATTATATAATAAGTATATTTATATATATATAATATATTAATATATTTGAATAGTCCCTTGATTATTTATATTGAGAGTAATTAGAAGAGTTATTAACATTTTGTTTTATTATTAAAAATATAAGTTATTGTTTTGTTTTCTGTATTTTATCACATTCTTTATTTATTTTATTATTGATTATTTTTTTTATTTTATTGCTATTCTGTATGATTTTATATATTCAAAACTTATAATTTGAACTTCTATATATATATATATATATATATATATATACATATAATATGTTTTCTTTATTTTATTTTAAAACTCTTTTTATATTATAAAAGAATTCATAAAAAACATTCATTTTTTTGAAAAAATTATCTTTAATGTTTATATATATATATATATATATATATATATATGTTATATTTCAACTTTCCCTTAAATCATTTTTTTGTTTGTTTTTCTAGAAAGGAAAAATATGACGAATAAGAAAAATAATGATAAGAATAATGATAATGAAACGACTAACGTAGAGGACAATTGTAATGAGGATAAAACCAACTCGTGGAAAGTACATGATTTAAAATATGACGAAAAGATATATAATAATAATTATAAGAATGATTGTTTTTCCTTTTTCAGAAATATAAAAATAGTTAATAATGACAAGAGCGTATTAAGTAATATTTGTTGTACATATAATTATTTATTTGTTAGTACTTTTAATAAAGTATACATATTCAATTTTGATAATATTTTAAATATAATAAGAGAAAATGAAAATCAAATAAACAATCATATTATAAACAAGGATATAACAGATAATAAAAAGAATATGGATGAACAAGATACAGAACAAATGGATGGTATATATATAAATAATGACAATTCAGATATTATAAAATTGAAAGACGTTTATAAAAAAAATACATTTTTTAATGATGAAGAATCATCAAGTGATGATGATGAAAAAAATAGACTTTTTGATATGAACACATTTAATAAATTATTAAAGAAATGTAATAATGAAGATGTTGTTATACAAAACAATATGAACAATTTTAATTTTAACAACCAACAAATTGAAGAAAACAAAAATATAGAAGATAATAATAAAATCATGAATATGCAAATGGGTAGTTGTAACCCTTTTTCTAACGAAAAAATGAATGATGATAATATTATGGAAAATAATAATTATAAATCAAAAATTGATGAACTAGAAAATAAAATAGAAAAATTAAAAAACGAGCTTAACAAAAATTCACATAATAATAATAATAATAATAATAATAATAATATTAATTATAATAATAGTTATTGTAGTCGTAATTTATTTAATTTTTATAATCTTAATATTGATTTATTAAATAATATAGGATTTAGAGAAGAATATTTATATTATGACAATTACCTTGATACTTCCTCAAATAAAAAAAAAGAAAATATAAAGGATGAAGATAAAAAAAATGAAAACGATGAAAATAAAAAAAATGTTCAGAAAGAAGAAGATGAAGAATTAAAAAAGAAAAAAATGATAGAAAATGAGAATAATAAAAATGAAGAATTAAAAAAAAAAGGATTCTATATAAATAATAATTACTTAGAAATAAATATAGATTTACTTAAATATAAGACAAAGCAAAATTGTCCTTTATTAGAATATATAGGATCATTAAAAAATGTATCCTCTCCAATTTTAATGATGAAAAATAATAAGGATCAATCAATATTAACCATCCTAACATATAATGGGAGTGTTTATAATTATAATATTTCTGAAAACGCATTAAATTATTTAAAAGAGAGAAGGAATGAACAAGTAGATATGCTTACTAATATGGAATATTATTTAATGAAAAAAGGAAAAATGGACAAGTTTATTGATACCAGAAAAAAAGATCAATATGATAAGGGGGAAAATGTTAGTAATAATATCTTAGGGCTACAAGGACCTTATTATAATAAAAATGATATAGAACAAAAAATAGATAATTATCATGAACATGATAAACAAGATGAACAAGATGATGAAGAAGAAGAAGATATCTCTTTATCTCCATTATCTTTATGCATTTCTTATTTTACATTTTCTATAAAATGTTTTGATTTTCTTTTTGATGATGAAACCATAATTTGTGTTGGCTCAAATAAGGATTATTTTCTTTCTTTTATTAATTGTAAAAATGGAAAACAAATTATATATGACAAGAAAATTAAAATTCAAAGGCCAAAAAACAACATGAATATAAATTATACATTAATATATGATTTTAATTTCATATATGTAGATAAAGAAAAAAAACAATTTAATGGACATCAAGGTCATTTTGTATATCTAGGAACAACCTGTGGTTATTTAGTTTTTATATT
Source organism: Plasmodium reichenowi (assembly GCF_001601855.1). NCBI lineage: Eukaryota > Apicomplexa > Aconoidasida > Haemosporida > Plasmodiidae > Plasmodium > Plasmodium reichenowi. The sequence goes on along the minus strand of NC_033659.1, from coordinate 2,119,346 downwards.
TATTAGTGAACATTTTTATAACCTTGTAAATGATTTATTAACAAATGATAATGTAAAAAATGATTCATTATTTTATTATGATGAATATTATAATGTGAATATGGGACAAGATGTCTCTCAATATATTATTGGAAATGCTGAGGATATATACAAGATCGATAAAAAACAATTATATACATTATTTGATGATACTGAAGATAATGTAAATAAAAAAAACACTTTTTTCTTTGACAATTCAAAAGAAAATATTTTTAAAAATGTACCACAAAATTTCTTTTCTTATGCATTCTATATATCAAAGAACGCTAAGGTTAATTCAATAATAAGTGTAAATACAAAAAGTAATAAAAATATACATATAATAATAGGCCTAAATGATGGAAGATTTATTACCTTTATTTTTCAAATATGTCCAAACATTTCATGTGTAACAATTAAAAATAATTATTCCATTTCGAATCAAAATTATATACAAAATGAAACTCATGATAAGTTAATCACACAAGAAAATGATATTAACAATGAAGATAATAATACGCATTCATTAATAAGTAATAATAATAATAATAATAATAATGTGGAACATATTGATAAATTCATAACAAAAAGTGAAAAGATTATCTATGATTTTACAGGTTTACATCAAGCGTCAACAATAAGAAAAATGAACTTTTATTATCAATCATTTTTTCAAAAATATTTTATTTTTATAAATTCTAATATAAAGAAAATTAATGAAATGTCAGATAAAAACTTTTATACTACTTATATTTATGATATATATGGAAAAAAAATTGATATTTTATATCAGCACCTTTCATATATTATTGATTCTTGTATATCTTCTTCTGTTTATTTCTGTTTAGAAGATAATAATACCATATCTGTTTTTTCTCTATTAAATAATACATAAAAATGGTGTGTCATTTGTTATATGTATATGAATTTTCTTCTTTTTTTTTTTTTTTTGTTTTTTTTGAAAACTATTAACTTTTTAATATTTATAAAATTTTGGTATAATAAAAATATTATATATATATTTTTATATATTTATAATAATTCAAATATTGCTATTATGTGTACAGTTAAACATGTGTACATATTTTTAAAATTTTATAATATGTAATTGGTTTGTGTTAAAAAAATTCAAATAAAACATAAATTATATTGTTTTAAAAACATATTCGTAAAAAGAATATTCCTTCTTCATATGTATATACATATATATATATATTTATTTATTTATATTTATTTATTAATTTATGTTTATATTTTTTGTTGAGAATGATTTTATAAATATGACTTTGATAAGGAAAGTGAAGAAGAATGTTTTACAAACATTCAGGGAATTATATAATCGAGGAAAACAACTAAACATACACAAAACAACATTTTTAAGTCAAACATATGAAAAAAATTGTTGGAGAAAAACAAGACTTCGAGAAGAAAAAGTGTATCATAAAAAATACAAATTTTTAAAACATGCTTATGATGTAGTAAATTATGGAATTGATAAAAAATTAAAATTTCAAATTGAGGAAAAAAATATAATTGAAGAAGACTCATATTTACCTGACCAAGCCAATATTATACAAAATGAAAAAAGCATTAAAAAAAATGTTAATCATATTGATAATGAAAGAAAAGATATTTTAAATTATTTAGAAAATATGAACAGTAAATATAATAAAAATTATAAACAAATTTCACAATTATATTATAATGTAATGAATAAAAATATTATATTAAAAAAAAACGAATTTTTAAAAAAATATAAAAATTTATATAACCCGACAGATCTAACTATAATTTATTATTATTTAAAGAAATTTCAATTATTGACTAATAAAAAAAAAAAGTTAACTAATAAAATTCAAATATTAAATTCACGAAAAAATATATTTGACAAAGTTAATTATTCATTCTCATTACGTAAGTTAGAAGATATGTTTTATACCCATGGTAAAAAGATAAATGTCTTATAATTTCAAGTACACAAATTAAAGGAAACATATAGAATAATACAAATAAAAAGGAACACACATATATATATATATATATATATATATATATATATATATATATATTATTGTATATATTTATATGTATAATTAAGGTGTTATATAATATATATATGTAAAATTATTTTTTTTTTTTTATGTATATTTGTTAATTTTTTTTATACGGATAAAAATCTCCCATGAGTTTTTTTTGATTCATATATATATGCTCAATTTTTTCATCAATTTCTTTCCTATTCATATCCATTATATTGTTTATGTCTTTTATTCGTTTTTCTACATATTCCTTAAAATTAGTAATATGTTCCTTAACATCTTTAATATCATTGTTTATCTTTATAAAGAAAAGAAAAAAATATAAATAAATATATGAATGAATAATGTGTATTTCTATTTATACATATGTATAATCTTTATGCCCTTGAATATTAAAAGGAGAGGGGCATACACATATATATATATATATATATATATATATATATATATATATATATATATATATATGAATTTATTATTACATTATTCAGAGACACTTCCATACTCTTCCTTAATGTTTCATTTTCTTCATTTATTAGCTGTAAAATTTCTATGTTCTTCTTTCTATTTTCTATTTCATTGTTTTCTTTATAATTAGTAAACTCTTCCTTCACCTTTTCTATATGTGTATTCATAAGATTTAAAGTCTTAAAAAAAAAATAGAAATATATATAAAATAATAATAATAATTAATATTTATATATTTATATAATTTATATGAACATTGCTATCATAAAAAGGGAACATATATATATATATATATATATATATTTTACATTTTTCATTTTGTCAAAATATGTTCTAATGCTTGATTTTATAAGATTTGTATTTTCCTCCTTATCCTTTTTTAATTTAGATATATCATTTTGTATAGCATCTATATTTTCTTGGAATGTATTACTTTCTGAAATAGTATCTTTATTTTTTTTATTTAAGTTGTCTAAATAATATTTTAACTCTTCAAAATTTTCATGTGTATTATTCTTAAGGGAATTAATTTTTTCATCAAAATATGTTTTCATTTTATCTAGATGATCTGATAACTCTTCATATTTTCTTTTATTATTTTCTTGTTCTTCGAGAAAAACGTTTTTTAAAGTTTCAAAAACGTTTCTATCTAAATTCTTAATAACAAAAAAAATAAAAAAAAATAAAATGAAATAAAATAAAAGATACAAATTTGAATCATTGCGTATATGTGTAAAGTTATTTAAGAAATATAAGTAAAACATTGTAATTATTATACATATATATATATATATATATGTATATATTTTTATGTTTTATGAAATAATTACATCACTTTCTGGTGTTTCCGGAAGCTCCTTATTTTTTCCCCCTGCTACATTCTTTATATTAGTTTTGTCCATTATTTTTATATCTGCTCATTATATATACTATCAGGACTAATAATAAAAATATTAATCTTACTTACCATATAATGTGAAATTATACATACATATATTCATGAATTTATAAAACTATAATTTTAATAATAATCTTATTCTATATAATTATTAAATAAAAAAATATACAAACATATAGAACTTATTGTACTTTACTAAAATTCAAGAAAAAGAAAAGTATTATATAAATAAATAAAATTACACGCACATATATATATATATATATTTATATTTAACATCTATTTTTAAAAGAAAAAAAAAATTATTGTTTATATCATATGTAAGACAAATCATGCTAGCAAAAAGCATTATGGGTGTTTATATTTTCAATACTTATAAAATAGAAAAAGAAAGAATTTTAATATACATTTTATATACAATTAAGAAGTAAAATAGTATATTTATATATCTAAAAAAAAAAAAGAAAAAAAAAAAAAGAAAAAGGAAAACATGAATAGAAAAAAGGAATATATAAAATTAAAAAATTATAAATATATAATTCTATGAAGTATAATTTATAAAAATATATATTCATGAAATAATTACATATTTGAATTAGATAAATTGACATATAAATGTTTCCACGATGAAATGATCATAATAAATAAATAATAACAAATTAAGATAAAGTTATAAATAATAAAAATTTATAGTATAAAAAAGCTACTAAGAAGAAATAGAAAAAAAAAATTAAGCATAAAAAAAATAAAATAAAAATGAAAAGTACATTATCACATATTTTTAATTATTTTATTTTATTTTTTTTTGAGATTTCTATAAAAATGAATGAAACCAAATATAATATATTATAATATAATATATAATATACTATAATAATCATATATATATTTCAGACGAACTATATTTTCTTATATATTTATATTTACATTTTAATTATCTTCTATATCATATTTGACTGAACGTCTCTTATGTCTCTCATTTGAATTATGAACACTACTTGATTTACTTCTATCTGAATGTGATCTTTTTCTTGATTTCTTATTTGAATGATGAACACTACTTGATTTACTTCTATCTGAATGTGACCTCTTTCTTGATCTTTTATTTGAATGATGATTTCTATGATATCTTTCGGATGACTTCTTATGTCTTGAACTTCTTCTCTCATAATAATCTCTATGATGATGTCTATCTCTTTTTGAATGACGATTATCACTACTATGGTGTCTTGTTTTCCTATATTTTTCTATAATTTCCTCTCTTTCCTTTGTTTCTTCTTTTAGTTTATTGAACGTATTTCTTATTTTATCGAAACCTAAATGTTGTTTTCCATTTATGTGGTTTTCAAAACGTTGTACCATATCTCCAACAGCTTGCATAGCTCCACATATTTCACAAACCTTTAAAAAAAAAAATATATATATATAAATATATATATAATTAGATATATATTATACATATTACAAATTTAATAGCATTTTCTTCTTATTTTTTTCATTTTAATTAATATTCTTGGGTAACCTTTAAATTTCCATCGTTTGATTTCTGCATTTCTTCTGTTAACCTCTTAATTTCTTCCTGAAGCATGGTGATTTGATTATTAAAACTAGTAGCCTTATTTAAATCTCCCTATATTGAAAAATATAATCGAAAGAAAAAATTAATAAAATATACATATAAATATATATATATATATATATATAAATTGAATTTACCTTTTCCCCGGCTTCTTCAGATTGCTTTAGCAAATCACATATGTGACTATTTATACTTTCAATTCTATATATAACAAAAAAAAAAAAAAAAAAATATATATATATATATATATATATATATATAATAATAATAATAATAAATTAAAACAGCATACATTTATATACACTACAGTTCTTATACATTATGAAAATATTCTGTGTTATAATATCACAGCTTCCTTACTTTGTTTTCTTATCAGAAGTATTATTTGGAGTATTTGACATATGTTTTAATTTTTCTTTAGTCTTTTCTATTTTCATATCAGCAACATCTATAATCCTTTCCAACGTTTCTACAAATATAAGGAAATATATAAAATAATTAAATATATAAATATATATGTATGTATATATATATATATATATATATATATATATATATATTTACGAGTGATATAATATTTTTAATGTATAAAATTTAAAACACTTTATATATATTACTCATAAACATCTGCTGATATTTAGCTAAATAATATTTATAATCTTCATGTTTTTCCAATTGTTCTTTTAATATATCTGAATGTATATTTTTGCACCTAAAGAATAAGTAAAAATATATACGTTATATATTATGAACAATTACTTTTATTTTAATTTTTTTTTTTTTTTTTTTTTGACATGATACTTATAATTAAAAATACAACCATGCATAAAAAAATAAATGATATAAATAAAAATACATACATATATATATATATATATATATATATATATATATATATATAATTATCCATAAAAAAAAAAATAACGTAATTGATAAAATATATACATATCTTTAACTATTTTATTAAATGTGTGTTTTATTTTATTATTATATTTTTTTTTTGGTTGTACCTTCCTATATCACTCTTGGTGTTGGGAAAAAGGTCATGAGGGCAAAAATCAATTAAATAATATTTGCATACCTTCAAAAAATAATATATATATATATATATATATATATATATATATATATATATATATATATATTAGAATAAACATATTATTTCATATTTACTATAAAAATATGTATAATATATAAATTCATTATTGTATCACTATCTTTATATTTTTCATATTTACATTTTCATCTTTAAATGAATATTTTTTCTTTGAATCAGTTTCATTTCTGTCCTTTCCCATAAGGGAATCTAACAAAGCTACAAAGATAAAAAAAAATTAATACATCATTCTTTTTAGTTTCTGACACCTTAAATATATGTATATATATTACTGTCATAATACTTTTATGTATTCATAACAAAAAATTAAATGATATAATATATATGCATATTTACATGTTAACACAGTATAAATAAAATAGTATGTGTCACAGTTTTACGAATTATCATTAATATATATATGTATATAATCTCATTATTTTATATAAACTTTAAATATGTATAAAGCTTAAAATATAGAAAACTAATTCAAAAAAAAATTAAACGAACGCATTTAAAAATCATTTAACATTTTATAAAATATATATATATATTTTCTTTTTTATTTTTTTTTTTTTTTTACATCTCATTTCTTCCATGATAATGAAAACATTAATTCGTATAAAACGCCCATTGCCATAAAAGAAAAAAAGAAAACGCTATAAACTTAATGTTTTATATTTCTTTTATTGCTTCAATTTTTGTATTTTAATTTATATGAGATTTACAGTATATTTAAGGAGAATAATTATTCATAAGTTTTGATTTAAGGTATTATTAGAATACTTAAAAAAAAAAATTCATGTATACTAAAATATATATATAATATATATATCAACTATAAAGAAACAAACACAAAAAATAATAAAGAGGAAGAAAATGAAAGGAAAAAAAAAAAAAAAAATAATAGTAATAATAAAATAATATGTATAAAAATATAAATTTATACGACAAAAAATAAGATATATGAATATAATTCAAATAAAAAAAAAGATAAATTAAAAAGTACATATTTATTCAATGTATATATTATATATATATATATATATATATATATATATATATATATATGTGTACATATATATTTTTCTTATAATTATATAGAAAATTAGGAAAAAAAAAAAATAAAACAAAAAAAATAATAATAAAATAACAAATTTTTAATTGAAATAAATATATATATATATATATATAATATTTTTATCATATATATATAATTAAAAAAAATATATATATTAGGAAAATATTATATAAATAAATAATAATAAAAACAAATTATTTTAAGAAATATAATAAATATTAAATTATTATACTTTGAATTTCTTATTCTTTTTTTTAATAAACTTATTGAAGCCGTAATGGATAGGATATAAGTTTCAATAGTTCTTTAACTGTCGTGAAAACATTTCTATAAAAAAAAAAAAAAATACATAAATATATATATATAATAAAATATGTATATATGTGTAAAGTTGTGTATTACATATATATATATGTAATATTTATTTATTATGATAAATGGTTACTTATTTTCTGTATTTAAGCAATCTAATAGATATGGATAACATATAAAAAGGTGGGCTTTTTCATCTGAAAAAAAAGAAAAAAAAAAAGGATAATATAAATACATTATTTTAACAAAAATATATAGATCACTGTTCAAAAATATATATAATAGTATTCTTAATTTTTAATATATAAACTGTTATTTTATATATAGATTGTTACCTGATGATTTTAATATAGCAGAACTATCCATATTAATAAAGGAATAATAACATTTCAATTTCTTCATTTCGTATAATATAAAAACAATTTCATCGCTACTGTTTTCCTAATATAATATATATATATATATATTTAAATGTGTATATATGTATATATTTATATGTATATAATTACACTTTATATTAATAAAATAATTACCTTGTTATTCTCACTAGAAAAACTCTTCAGGGTTAATACACATTTTTTCAACAGAAGTATTGTAATAAAAGTTGTATAGTAAGGATAACTATTATTATTTTTTGACATTTTTTCATACTCCTCAAATAAACTATAATATATAAATATAAATATATATATATATATATATATAAAATTATATATAAATTATTTATATATAAATATAAAACATAAAAATATAAGAAAAAAAAACAAAACAAAACAATTACATTTGAAGTGTCCAGCTTGAAAAGGCTCTTCTTTTTGTATCATAAAGTTCACTTATAATTTTCGTCTAAAATAAAAAAATAAAAAAAAAAAAAAAAAAAAAGAATGAAAATAAAGATATATGTACATTTCATATAATATAAAGTTTATTGATAATATATATGAACCATTTATTATATGTATTTTATTTATTTTAATTAATTACCAAGTATATTTTTATAAACCACGGGGTCACTGAATTTTCTGATAAATAGTTATTCCTAATAAATTTTATGAGCATTATATCTAACATATCGATTTTATCATTGCAGCCTAATGGTAGAAAAATATTATATATATATATATATGTATATGTAAATAAGTAAACATGTACATATATATTATATTATATATATATATATATATATATATATATATATATAAAGATTAAACAGATTTTATTACAGTTCACAAAAAGGATCTTTTCAACTGCAAATATGACTGAATACCAATATTTGTATAAATTCTTTTTAATGATGTTTTTCGAATTCAAAACCATTTGATACGTAATTTTTAATAAGATAATTATACTTTCGTAGAATACAAAACATGAATTATTTTTAAGGTTATAAAGAAAACATTTCAAATGAGTAGCTAGTATATATGGGAACATATTTAGGAATGACACAAGAAGATGTTCATCATGATAATATACTGTATAATATTCTTGTTTTATCATATTACATAAAACTATAGAATATATTATATTAAGTTGATAATTTGGATATAAATTAAATTTATTATGAATAAAAAATATATAACATGGAATAAAATGGTTAAAAAAAGCTATCTGAAATATTTGAAAACCTTCTATATAATTATTTAAAGGATATAATTTTTTATAATTTAATGTAAATAATCTATTACATTCTTTATATTCTTGTTTTTTATCGTGATAATCATTTATATCAAGTTCTTGCTTGTTATATGTATCGTTCAATTCTATTTTATCTATGATTTCATCATTATTTTCATTTAACAGTATATTATCGTTAAAAAAGAAATTTATTAATTCTTTATATATACCCATCTTTTGTTCATCATAAGAAAAATGATATTTCAATAATTTTAAGCTATTTAAAAGTTCCTCATTTATTAGCAGATTTATATCATCATATTCTAAGGTTTCAAAAATATACATAGATATTTTGAAAAGATCTGAAGTTATTATATTATTATTATTATTCAAATATATTTCATATATATTTTTTTTTATAAAATTTTCAGATATTATATTATACTTTATATTATAAACATCTTTGTTGTTTTCTAGAATGTTATAAATATTTAATGGATCCTTACTGGATTCTTCTGTTTTATAATCAAACGTAAAGGAATTTTTTGAAAATAAAGGATTTTCATATTCATCTGTAGAATCAGTAAGAGTAACATTTTTTTTTATTTCCATATTATGATGAGTTATACATGATGTGTCTTTATCCAATTTTAAATCTTCGTTTAAAAAAAGGTCACAATTAGAATGATTATCATAATTGTAGTTATTATTATTATTATTATTATTATTATGTTCTTTATTTTTATTATCTACTTTTTTTTTTTTGTCATTTTTTTGATTATCCATATTTGTCATTTCTCCTTGTACCAATTTCTCATTCATATAATGAGATGTACTTATAAAATAATCAAAATATAATTTATTAATTATTGAATAGTAATTTAAAAAGGAATAATTTTTTTCATGTTTCTCTTTTTTGTTTTGATGATATTCCTTTTCTATATTTACATCTGTATATTGAAATAAAAAATGGAACATATGAAAATAAATAATAGAATGATGAAATATCCATTTTTCACTTGTTATATTTTTCAGATTCTCTAAAATAATTTTTAATATAAAATCTTTTATTTTCTGATCAATAATTGAGGGTGCATATTTATATATATAAAAAAAGCTTTTATCAAAGATATTTACATAATATTTATTACATTTCTTATGTGTTATATAATTCTTTATTTTAAAATAAGAAGATCCATAATAATTTAATTTAGACATGTATATATTATTTAATATTTGTATAATAGAAATATGTAATTCAAACATATTTTTATTATTATATTCAATAAATAATATAGTTTTCAATATTTTTATAAATATATCATAAAAATAATCAAACTTCTTATAATTATCTTGATCTAATAATATTCGATTACAACCTTCAATAATTAAAATAAAACTTTCAATCCATTGTTTCAATTTGCTATCTCTTGAATGATGAATAATAATTGTACTAAAATTTTCATTTACATAATCATATAAATCACAATTTTTATTTTCATCCTCTAATAAATTATTATTTTCTATATTATTATGTATATTTATATTTATATTCATATCAATATCTTCTAAAAGTTCTTTTTTTTCTTTTTTTATTTCTTTTATTATTTCCTTTTCTTTTCTTTTCTTTTTTTTTTTCACGACTTCATACATATTTTCTCTATCACATATATTTAAAAAGCTATTTTTGAATTGGTTCTTAATATTACTACTAATGTATTTTTTCATACTATTTGAATCAACCAATGTTATATTATCATCCTCATTTTTTTCATTTAATTTTTTTGAAATATTTTCATCAAGTGAATTATAATTTTTACTATTAATATTATTATTATTATTACTATCATGATCAACATAATCTTTTTCTAAAGATTCATTTAATATTATATCTTTTTTACTATCCAATATATGAGACGGTATTATCCCCCTATTATTTTTGTCGTTCTTTTCACAAAATACTGTTAAGTCCTCATGAGGTATATTACTTGAATTGTTATTTTGTATATCTTGTTTTTTTTCCAATTTAAAATATTCCTGTAACTTATAAAAATAAGTAAGTGTTAACCTTTTAAGTAATAAACAGATAGAAGTTTTATAAAAGAAAAAATCAAATTTATAAATATGCGCAGATAATATGCTCATAATTGTTTTGATACTACAATTTCGTACTTCTATTCTTTCATCCAAACATAATTTCATTAAATTATATAAAATGAATATGAAGATATTTTTCATTTTTATATTTTTCATTTTTATATTATTTTCATATATATACATTTTTCTATTTTCTATAACACATATGTGTAATAATTTCTTTTCTATAACCATGTTTTCATTATTTCCGTTTATTTTTGTTTGTTTTTTATTATCATTCTTTATATTTTTATTAATTAAATTCGAACGATCTATAATATAATCTACAATAGTCCATGAAAAATTAATAGCTCGAAAGGATATATTATTACTCAAAATATTTAAAGAAGAAAATAACATGAGCATGTGAATTATTATTTCCATTATTTCACATACTGGCACATCTTCAATATAATCCACAATAATAATTTCTAAAATATTAAAAATATTATTAATAATAGATATATTTTCTTCATCAATTTCATTTTTTTTTTCATTCATTTTGGATTTATCTTTGTAATTTTTATTCTCTCTAATATTATCCGTCTTAACTGCATCATCATCTTTTATTTTTATTTCATCATGTATTTCCTCTTTCGAAATGTCCCTTTTTCCTTTTAAAACTTTTTTTTTTAATTCTTTTTGTAAAGATACATATAAAAGATAAATAACAAACAACCACATGTCTTTATCAAAAAACGATCCATTTTTCCTAATGAAATTTAAAAAGGATGATATAAAATATGAACGATAAGATATATAAGGATTTACAATAAAAAAGAAAAACGGTTTAAACAAAAGAAATTGCATTTCAAAATTAGATTTATAATATACAACAGACTCTTTTATTATGTTATATAATGTATCTATACTTTTCTTTTGAATATCATTATTTTTACATAAAGATAATAATAATATATCAATACAACAATTGTTATAAATATATCTTATCTTATTTATGTTTATAACACACAACATTTCTAACATATATAAAGGATAAAAATCTTCAAAAATACAAGACTTTTCTAATTTCTTAAGTACAATATATTTATCTTTCTTTAAATAAGTAAATGAATCATTCATATTATTTCTTTCATTCTCACATGTATCAAAAGCTTCATTAACATTCATATGATCATTACTATTACATTTATTATTCCCATAAGTACTATTATTTTTATGTTTCTTCTTCTTTTCTATAAAAAATAGATCACTATAATATTGGAAATAAGACATATATATGGGTTCAAAATGGGATAAATAAAAATAAAATATTTCAAATATATCTTGACTTTTGTATAAAAAATTAAAATATTTATTAATTACATTTTTTTTCTCATTTATTTCATATCCCATATTTTCATCATTATTAAAAGAATCAACTAATACTTTTTTTTTTTTCTTCTCATTATTATTATAATCATCATTTATAAAATAATTATTCTCTAGAATACCTTCATTATGGTCATTATTTACAAAAGTACTTTCATAATTTAAAGCAGAATTATTTTTTGTATCAATACAAATAAATTCTTCTTCATTTAATAATATATTCGATTCCTTAGAACTTAATTTTTTCTGTTTAAAGAATTGATTAAATATCATATAGTGTATAGAATTAATTATATTAATTAATGTTGAAATTTTATAAAAAATTGTATTTTTAAAAAAATAATCAAAGGAGGAAAAAATGATAGTTATTTCTGCACATAAAACTGGGTTCTTTTGAATAAATCTCAATATAAAATAACAAAATTCTATACTTTTAGAATCAACATTTTGTGAATAATTATTTCGATCAACATCAGCTGAATCATATTTATCAATAGGAAAAAAAAATATATCTTCTTCATTTTTATTTATATGATGAAAGAAATTTAAAAATTGAATTGTTTTATTTTCTATAGAGGATATATATTTATATATATAATTAATTTCAACAAATAAATTTATTAATTTTAACCAATCATCAAAATGTAAATAATCACCATATATATAATAAATACTAATAACAGCTTTTATTGATAAAATATATTTTATATTATTTAAATCATTATTTATATAATAAGATTCTTGTAATATTATACTAATTATATCATCAAAATATTTTAATAAATCATCATTTAAAATTCTTTTATAAGTAAGGAAATTCGCTTCGACACTTTCAATACTTAATCGTTTAGAAAAATTCTCTTTTAAATAATTCATATTATCATTTGTCATATTGTTTATGTCATAATAATTTAGTTCTTCTTCATTTGATTCGTTATTATTAACCACGTTTTCTTTTTCTAAAGAATCACAAAATTGAATACTATGATTTATATTATATTTAGAAAGATTAACATCTTTCACAGTATTCATTTTATTAATATTATGGTTTTTTATATCTGTATCATTTAATTTACTTTCACTTATATTCAAATCTTTCGTATTAAAGGTATTAAATTCTTGTTCTTCAATAATATCATATGATAAATCCTTATCTTCATTATTTTTCGAGGATATTCTTTTTTTCTTTTTCTTATTAAGAACTATTGTATTAACACATTTCATCAGTTCTTCTTTGTCATTAAAGTTATTATCTCTAGAATTTTTAGTATTACTCATATCTTCAGATGTTTCAAAATTTATATTATTCACATTATTTATATTATTCACATTATTTATATTATTCACATTATTCACATTATTCACATTATTTACATTATCTACATTATTCACATTATTTATATTTTTGATAGATATATTACTGCATGGAAGAATACTCTTCTCCATATTTTCATAAACATCATCTACATATAATTCCCTTTTTATAGGTGATATATTCTTATTTGTATTATTCATTTGAACACTAGTTATTTTATAAGCACCAGTTTTACTTCCTGATTTGTTTTTCTTTGCTTTAATATTATTTTCATTTTTGTTTTCTTGTTTCTCAAAATTTTTTAGAATATTTAGAAAAAAAGGAGAATTTTCTAAAGTAAATATACTACTACATTTAGTTAATGTTTTTAAACAGGCATCAGTACATATATTTACATTTAGATTAGAACTAATGAATATTAATTTTTGGAAACCATTAAAAAAACAAACATCTAATGTATTAGTATAAGAAAATATTAAACAAATACATGATATGATATATCTACATGTTGAATTAAATACATAAGAAAAAAGTGACTTATCTTCATTAAAATCAATATTTACTTGGTTATATAATATATTATTAGAGTTTTCGAATTCTTCTTCTATGTTTATATTAAATTCATCATTTTTTTTTGTAGCACTTGTATTATCATTATTGTTATTGTTATTGTTATTATTATTATTATTATTATTATTATTATTATTATTATTATCTTGATATATATCCTTCCTTTGATTCTCTATCTTTGAATTGTTTGCAAAACCATTTTTAGCAGAATCATTATGATTATAATATTGTATTCTTTGTTGTATTAAATAATAAAAATAAGACGTCTCTTTTTTTTCATCCATTTCATATAAATCTTTCATATTATCTGTGTATTTATCACGACTTTTTTTATTCCCTAAATTGTATATACTACATTTAGTATTATTATTATTGTCATTCTTATAAACGTGGTTTTGATAAACATTAATATTATTACCACTCTTCTTTTCAATATTATTATGCATTACATTAGTACTATCCACATGAAAAATTTCCAGATGATGTTTTATTCTTTCATCATTCATATCTACTGTTGAAAAACAATATGGATTGTTATCTTTTTTTAATATGTTTAAAAATATTATATAAAAGGAATTAACCAAAGATAATATACTATCAACAGAAGATGCTAGTAATCGTATTTCATCCACATCTTTATATAATAAATCATCGAATAAAATTTTACACATTAATTTTTCTGTAGAAAATTTACTTAAATAAAAATCTTCTCTTGGATTTACAATTGCATTTGGTAATATAATAGGGTAACTTAAAAAATTACAAAAGGATAATTGTCTTTCATCTTTAAAAGAATTCTTATTATGTAAATATATTTTTTTATTTTTTTCATCTATTTCTTTATGATTTTTCTTTTCTTCTTTTCTCCACATGGGAGTTGGAATTTTATCTTGCATTATTATCTTTTTATGTTTTTCGTTCATAATATTATTATTATTATTATTATTATTATTATTATTATTACTATTGTTATTATTTTTTTTTTTCTCCTTCAGTTCATTTATTATATCATCAAACCTTGTTTCAGTTGTATATATTCTATCGTATTTTATTACCTTAAGGTACGGATACATTTTCGTGATATCTATAGTATGTAAGAATAAAAGCTCATGTATTATTTTACTAATATATTCAACAATTCTTGTAAAAATAAAATCACTATTATCATTAAATTGGATTTTATAATTTAAATTATCTGCTTCATTTTCAATTTTATCTTCATTTTTTTTATGTTCTATTTCTTCATTATTAAATAATTTTTTATTTTCTTCGTTATTACATAGGTCCCTCATTTTGTTCATACAATTATTAGTCTTATCATTTGTATCGAAAACATTATTTGAAAATTTATGCTTTATATTAATAGGATATATAATCATCTCTTTTGTATCGTTACTTTCTTCATTTGATACTTGTTTTTTAACATGTTTCATTTCTTTATAATCATAAGAAGAAGGAATATATTTTTTGGTTTCCTGCTGATATTTAGTGCCATCCTTATTATTAGCATTTCTGTAATAGTAAAAATATTTATATAAATAAAAGAAAGTACTTGTATTATCAAACAAATAAAAAAAGAAATTTAATACGATATATAGTTTTGAAAATGGCTTTACTAAACATAAATATTTCTGTAATACTTCAAGAAGATATTGAATTTCTGCTAAGAAATATACAAAATATTTATTGCAGATAATTTTAAGAATTTTTAGACACCTATAAAAAACATCAATATCTAAATCATATTTTAATGATATTAGAATTATATATATAACTTCAAATTTTAATAATTTGAAAAATTCAAAATTGTCTAAAAAACATTCATAATTATTTAAAAATATATATAATAAATCTAAACAAAAATTAAAAGGTAAAATTAAATTATTCTTATTATAACTTGATAAGATATCTGTTCTTAATTCTAAAGTATCTGCATGAAATGTTTCATTATATTTTATATTACTAACATTATCATTACTTGAATTTTTTGAATTACTACTTTTCAAAATTTTAAAAAACTTTTTAATATTGGAATTTTTTACATTATACATATTATTCATATTATTCATATCTTCATGTTTCGAAATCTCTCCTTTATTATATTCATTTTTATTAACTACATTTATCTTTTCTTCTATTAAGAATGAACTGGTATTATTACTTCCTGGGAAGTTTTTATTATATTCTTCATTTTTCGTATTTGAGAACGATGAACATTTTGACACATCGGATAAGCGATTTTTTATTACATTGTCTTTTCCATCATCTATATTATTATTACATATATGATTATTATTATTACTGTTTTTATAATTTATATTCTTATTTATGTCCTCCTTCATATCCTCATTATTGATATCCTCATTATTGATATCCTCATTATTGTTATCCTCATTATTGATATCCTCATTATTGTTATCCTCATTATTGATATCCTCATTTTTTGTGTTATTTATTTTATTCCACTCTTCACAACTTTCTTCTTCCTTATAGTGATCATTATTATTATCTCGCTCTTGCTTTGATTTTCTATCCTCCATGTTATTAACGCCTTCGGTATTATATTTCGACCGAATATTAACAAAACAACAATAACATAAGTAATGAATTAATGACAGCAGTTTATTTTTATTTTTCATATGTTTGTTATTTTCCATGTTATTTATATAAATTAAATCTATCTGATCATTCGTATTATATGGTAAAACGAAATTTTCAAAATAATACTGTACACTGTTTTGATCATTCGTATATTTATTCACATAAAGTCTATTATAATAATTATTATTATTATCATTATTATTGTCATTATTATTGTCATTATTATATTCCTCATTTATGTTATTGTTAATATTACTATTCATCATATCTCCACTTTTATTAATCCTATTATTATCTTCTTGGTTCATCTTGCCAATTTCTCTGTTCTCTTTCTTTTTCTTTTTTTTCTTCTTTTTTTTCTTCTTCTTAACATTATCTTCTGTACCTTCGGACAGATTTACATTGCTAGAGTTCTCCATATACATAAGACCTTCTTTATTACATACATCAATAAGTGAGTTAAGTAGTTGTTCATAAGCAGCACAACAGGTTTGATATAGAATAAGGTTTTTATCATAAAGAGAGGAATAATATATAGAATATAATATTTTCAAAATGGTATTTATATTATCTTTGTTATAATATTCAATATATTTTGACGAAAAAGCTGTTAATATGATTTGTAATATCTTAATTAATATTTTTCTATCATCAAGAAAAGTTAAATCAAATAATTTATTTGTAATTATTTCTATATGTTTTTCAATATTTATTTCATCAAATTTATTAATTAATTCTTTATTATCAATTAAGCATAATATATAAAGAACAATTTTTTGTATAACTGATAAACAAATATTATTAATTTTATAGTTATTTATGTTCATACATATATTAATTATTTCTAATATATCATTCAATGGAAATTCAAAATCACATAATAATTGATTCCCATTATATTCCAATATGCTATTATAATTCTTTATTTGTATAATACAAATTTCTGTTTTTTCTTTTACACATATGTTCTTTTTCTTAGATTCCAAAATTAGAGATGTCAAGTCATGCTCCAATTCATATAATAATGATAAAGAATCCATTCTTTTCACCTAATCAATATTACATACATATTCTTAATAAAAATAAAATAACTAAATCAAATATTGGAAACATATATAAATATATAATACATATATAATTATTTATTCATTTATTTCTACTCTCTTTTTATTCTTCTCATTAACGATATTTATTATATATATATATATATATATATATTATTCCTTTTGTATTATATTTTCAAAATATATATATATATATATTATTCCTCTTGTATTATATTTTCAAAATATATATATATATATATTATTCCTCTTGTATTATATTTTCAATATATATATATATATATATATATATATATATATATATATATATATATATTTATATTTTTATAATATTACATTTTTATTCTTCTATTATAACCTTTCAAAAAAAAACACTTTCTCATGTATAGAATGATTTTATACAAAAATGAACAAAACATTCAAAAAATTACATTTACAAGTTATAATAACAAAACATTATAAACATATAAAATTGATAAGAAAAAATACAAAACTAACAAACAAGAAAAAAAAAAAAAAATAAATAAATAAAATAAAATAAAATAAAAAAACTACAAGAAAATCATAAATGCATATATAAATATTCATATATTATAGGTATATATCGTTCTTTATCTTTTCAAGAACAAAAATAAAAAAAAATATATATTTATATATGTAATATATATAATATATATATATATATATATATAATATACTTGAATATGATTATACATACATATTATATATATATATATATATATATGCAGTTCACAAAACATAAAATATGCTTTAATTTTTTTCTATCAAATATAAATGTATTCTATGTGTCTGCTCTTAATTTTATTTTTAAAATAAATATTCAATGAGAAAAAAAATAAATAAATAACAACAATTATAAAAGAAAAATATGAAATAGATTTAATTTAAAAAAAAAAAAAAAGAAAAAATAAATAAATAACAATACAAATAAAAAATAGAAATGATTCCCTAATTAAATTCTTATACGTACATTTATAAATATATAATTATATTTAATAAATTTGTTTGTTTTTTTTTTTTTCTTTTTGAGTACAAAAAAAAATATATATATATTATATATATATATATAAATATATATGTATACAATTTTAAATCATTCGGTTTTTAATTCATAAAAGTATTAAAAGATAAATTATAATATAAAATAAATTAATATATATATATATATATATATATATTTTTTTTTTTTCAAATAAATTTTTCTCTTTGTGTGCAACATAGAATGTTATTAGAATGATCAACACTTTTGATATTATTTAAAAAAAGTTTATTTCATTTTTTATTTTTTCACAAAATATATTTCTTTTATATATTCTTTCATATTTTGTTGTATATAAAAAAATATTTAAATATACATACATATATTATATATATATATATATATATATATGTATTTATTTATAATTAAATATATATGAGAAAAATAATATTTTAAGATTTTCCCTTCTTTTTATTTATTTTAATTGCTCCTTCCATTTAATTTTCTATTTTTTTTCTTTTTTTTTTTTCAGTATTTCTTTGTAATATTTTATTTTAAAATAAAAGTAAAATTTAAAAATGCCATAAAATGTGTATCCTTCTCTTTTAAATAGAATATAAGAATATGAAAGATAACAAGAAGGAAAAAAAAAAAAAAAAAAACATATAACTAAATTATTATATTATGAATATTAAAATATATATTAATTTTGTTGAAATATCAGAATAACGTAAAAATTGAAGAAATTAAACAATATCTCTTTTATAAAATACATATAAATTAATAAATATATATATATATATATATATATATATAATTATAAATATTTACATTTTTAAATAAATGTAAAAATATAAAGAAATATATTTAATTATTTTTAAAAACACCACATTTTAACTATGATTGTATAATTATTTTGTAAATATATATATACATATATATATAACATCATATTTATTATTTTTTTTTTTAAGATATATTAAATATAAATA
>NC_033659.1:2088017-2096333 GCF_001601855.1 Plasmodium reichenowi | reverse complement strand
CGCTATTTTTTTTTTTTTTTTTTTTGATTTTTAAAAGAAATTAAAAATACATGATATATTTATTTTTATTTTTATTTTTAATTTTTTTATTTTATTTTAATAAAAACACTAAACATGTTGGAGCCTTAATTTTAAAGAAATATATAAATATATTTTATATATATATATATATATAATTATGTGGATTAAATTACCAGTTTAGTATACATTTTTATACAAACCACTAGCTTTCCTATGATTATTTTCGGGCTTTTTCTTATTGTTATTATTTTTATATTGTCCATTTTCTTTTGGATTCCAAGAATATTTTTTCTCATAGTTGTGTGAAGAATTATGTTTATTATTATTTTTGTTAGAAGTAGTGTTTAAATTATTAAAGGAATTCTGAGGCACGTGATTATGTGATATATTCTTTGATGATTTTTTGTATTTATATAATCCTGATGTGTGTCCCTCTTGATTATTATATTTATTATTATTATTATTATTATTATTATTATATAAATTATAATGATCGTTATTATTATTTCTTGCATTGTGATTATTCATATATAAACTATTTTTTTTTTTTTCGTATACAGAATTGCGAACATAATTACGATCGTCACTGTGTAAGTAATCATTTGTGTACTGTTTATTTTCATCATATTTGTTATATTTATTATTAATATTATTATCATATTTGTTATTATATGAAATATTATATTTATTTTTATGACTATAATTTCTATCTTCCTCTTTCCTATAATTTGTATGTTTATTATCATAATGAAAGTTTTTTCTAATGTCATCATGGTTATAGTCATCTCTAGATTTTTTATTTAACATTTTATCAAAATTATGGTTTCCTAAATTATAAGAAGAAAACTTTCTTTTTTTTTTATTTTTCTGAATATCATTATCAAATGTCTCATTTTCATACATATTATTTTTTTCATTTTCATTTTTAAAGGATAAATCGTGATCATAGTAATCACTATCATAATCATCAATGCTATATATATCAGAAATTTTATCATGGTTATACAAGGTATTATATTTATGCTCTTTTATATTTATAACACTTATATCATTATCATTCTTCGTACTATCAACAATTCTATTTTTCTTATCATTCGAAATATCCCATATATATAATGGATTATTCATATATAAAACATATGGTCTATTTGATTTAAAACTATAGTCTTTTCTATAACAATAAGTATTTTTGGCAAATATATATGGAGGGAACCCACACTTCATATGTTTTCTTGTGAAACAACTTAAACAGGGAATATAGTTATATGGATACATTACATTTCTATAATCATTAAATGAACTCATATGTGATTTAAATGATACATATTGTGATCTTGTATTATGACACATATTCTCTGATATATGTTTATGACATAAGAAACAGAAATTATTTAAACATTTAGTCTTCATAAAAGGATCTTTTTCACATTCTATTGAACCACAATTTTGGCATATATATCTTTTCTCCTTATATAATTCTGATAAAAAAAATAAATGAAAAAAGAGATTTTCTGTATTGATATCTGGGAAATTTAACTTCCAATTTTTTATAATTTCCTCGAAATTAAAGAGTACCTTATTAAACGTTTTTGGCACAATACACTTTTCTTCAATTGATCTATTATCATTCTTAACCGAGATTTTATCCTCATCACTATTTTTGGAAATTACAATAGCTAGTTCTTCATCATGGTATTCATTTTTTTTATCAACACAATGTAAATTATCGTTTTTATTTTTATCACCACAATGTAAATCATCATTTTCATTTTTATCACCATAATGTAAATCATCATTTTCATTTTTATCACCATAATGTAAATCATCATCTTCATTTTTATAACCACAATGTAAATCATCATCTTCATTTTTATCACCACAATGTAAATCATCATCTTCATTTTTATCACTTAATTTTTTATCATCATTAATATCTGCTTGATTAATTCTTTCATTTTCTTCATTTATTTTTTTTTCAAACATATCAGTGTCCATAAATAAATCCATAAAATTCTTCTCATCCTCTTCTTCTTCATTATAATTATCATCATCATCATTGTTATTATATCCTTTTTCATCAGAATTTAAATAAAAATATCTATTGTTCATGTCATTAGCCTTGTTCCTTTTCTGTTTATCCTTAGTAAAATTATTTATTACATTGTTAATTATATCTTTTCTTAAAATCAATTTGATTCGATCATTGTTCTTTTTATTTTCATCACACAAAAATTCTATTTCTGAGTTTTCTAGACGCCCATTTATAATTTGATCTTTTTTAAATGATTTTAAAATATATTTTCTTATATTTTTCCTAACATTTATAAACTGTTTTATTTGATTCTCATTTAAATCTCCTAACATTTCAAAAGTATTTTCATCACTTATTTCATTTATATTAAAGTTTATTAGTTTATCATCCTCTTCACTCTTTTCTTCATCATTTCCTTCTTTGCTATATTTCTTAATATTATCTTTTCCTTTTTTTATACTTACATTTTCATCTGGATTTATATTAATTGTAAAAAGACTATCCATTAAATCATATTTTGTCTCTTAAATATTAAATATATATATATATATATATTATATATCTTTTTATAATTTTTATTTTATACTATAAGATATATTATATGTATATATGTGTTTTAATTTATGTACATATTTTACTTTATTTTTTTTTTTTTCCAACTTCAAAATTATATATGGGGAAATAGTTTAAAAAAAACAAAAAAAAAAAAAAAATTTTAAATAATTATGAAAATTAAAGATCTATAATATATATATATATATATATATATATATTTATTTATTTATATATATATATTTATTTATATTTATTTATTTATATATTTAAATATTTTTAACATTTACTTATTATATATATATATATATATTATATATATGTGATTTCTTTTTATAATTATTTAAAAATATTAAAGATTAATGATCTCGTATAATTTTTCATGTTTACATATAAAAAAAATATAATAAAACAGTTTTTAAAAGATACCAATCATATATTTTTTTAAAAAAGGTATAAAATCATTTTAAATTTGTAATAAAATATATTATGTATATATGATTACTATTAAGAATTTTATGTATATATATTTGTGCTATTCATATGTATGTATATTATATATATATATATATATATATATTTTTTATTCATCTCAAAACAATTTTTATATTCAACATAAAAAAAATTATATATAATTTAAAAATATAATTATATAATCCTTAAAATAATATAATGATTTTATTCTTTTACAACTATTAAGCATATGTTATTTTATTTTTTTTTTTTTATTTCTATCCTTACTTATTTTCCATCGGGCTTATAAAAAGAAAGCAATATAAAAATTTATTATATTTTATATAACAATTATATTGTTGTTAGTTTGTAATCATTCTAAAATTGAACAATTCTTAAAAGGTTACATTTTTATCATTCTTATAATAAATATATTATACTTAAAACATATAATTAATTTTCCAATTCATTCTTTTTTATTATTTTCTTATAATTTCATAACGAAAAAAAATTCACATATATATACATATATATATATATATATATATATATATATATATATTAAACAATATTCATTCATCTTATATTTATATTATAAATTCTTAAGCCAGCGTATATTTGATAAATTCTTATATTCTTCTAAACATATCCTATAGGTTATATTTTTTTTATAAATATAATCTTATTTCTTTGTTATTATTACAATTTATTGTTTAGTACAAAATTTAATAAATCCAAAGAAACATTTTTTTTTGTTATGGTTAACTCATTGTATACTTTTGTTTTATCTTTAATAAAGTTGCCCTTATGTTATATTACTCAAAAATGATGATTCACGTATATATACTTATTTATTTATTATTTATTGCATAAAAATATAATTTATTCATATATATATATATATATATATAAGGCCTCATTGTAGTTCAATACATTTTATCTTTTAGACAATAATATTTAATAATCTGTATTTTTTTTATTCTAATTATTTCCTCCGAAATCCTGAATATATCTAAATACATAGGTTTATAATATGGATCTCAGTATAATTCGTTTCGTCAATATGTAAAATAGGCCGTATATCAATTATTGAAAATTAATATAAATAAAACGAATTTTTATTTTTTATAATATATATATTATATATATATATATATATTAAAAAAAAAATAATTAAACATAATAAATAAATCAATAATTTAATAAATATATATATGTGTGTATGAAAAAAAAAAAAAAAAAATTTTAAATTTATTAAAAAATAGGTGCTTAAATATTCTTATGTTTTCCTTATGAAAATCTTTAATATTTCAATATAAATGTACATCATCTAATACTAATAAAAAAAAAATATATATATATATAATAATATAATGGTATATAAAAAAATATTATAGCATTTATATATATTATTATAAAAAAAAAAGAGAAGGATTCATAACGAAAAAGATTAATATGGGTAAATAAGATTTATCCTTTTAATTATATATTCTGATATTTTTAGTGGCTGTTACAAAATAAAATAAGCTTTTGTAAAAATATTTAAGAAATGTAGAAGATGAATATAACTTATTAATTTTCCATTCACATATATATATATATATATATATATATATATATATATATATATTTATTTATTTATTTATTTATTTATATAATACACACAAATATCTTAATTAAATAATGAAAAGTTTAATATACATGAAAAAAAAAAAAAGAATGAATTTCATTCTTTATATAGCCGTAATTATTATATACTTAACCAACATATACTGCAAAAATGTATATAACATAAAAAAATTAAGTGGAAAGAATAATTATAAGTACAATAAAATATCGAACAATGTAAAAGGATTAAGTAATATGAATCGTCCATATTATAAAAGGAAAGATTATTTAAATATAAGAATGAACAAGAAAACGATACAAAATTTCCATACACCCAATCAGAATATACACTATAAGAAATTTAAGAACTTTGTCAATAAATCTAAAAATAAGAATAAATTATATTATTTATATATACCTAATAATGATACAAATTCAATAAAAGGAAAGAAAAACAAACAAAATAACAAAGTATTAGAAATATATTTTCAGCAAAAAAAATTACTTGCACAATATTTTAATAATTTGAAATCCTCATTTATATATAAATTAAAAAACACAAAAATTATAACGAAATTATTTTTATCATCATCATTATTAATATTAACATTAAATGTAATTGGTCTAAAACCTGAAGAAATTGCATTACATAGTAAAAGAGTTTTGAGAGCATTTGAATTTTATAGAATTTATACATCGGCTTTATTTTATGGAGATATTTCTCTATACGTTTTAACAAATATATATATGTTATATGTACAAAGTAATCAATTAGAAAATATACTTGGATCATCTGAAATGCTATCCTATTATATATCACAGATTAGTATTTTATCTATTATATGTTCATATATTAAAAAACCATTTTATTCAACAGCTTTATTAAAATCATTATTATTTGTTAATTGCATGCTTAATCCATATCAAAAAGCTAACTTAATCTTTGGAATTAATATTAATAACATGTACTTGCCTTATCTGTCTATATTAATCGATATTATACATGCACAAAATTTAAAAGCATCTATATCCGGATTATTAGGAGTAACAAGTGGATCCATATATTATCTTCTCAATATTTACTTATATGATAAATATAACAAAAAAGTGTTCAAAATACCAAAATTTCTAGAAACCTATCTCGATTCTTATGATACCATCGAAATAATACAATAATGTATGACTGAACAAAATGTTATAAATAAATAAATAAAAAAATAAATATATATATATATAAGTTAAGAATTAAATGTTTATGTGTTTAAAAATATATATTATATTATAATTTGTAACATAAATAAATAAATACAAATAAGTAAATAATTAAAAGAAAATATATATATATATATATATATATATATATATACAAAAAATATGTATGCTTTTATAAACAAGAATATATATACATATATATATATATATATATTTTTTTTTGATGTACTAAAAAAAATGAGCTTTAAATTTTTTCCAAGGGGAGCAAAACTATTCGATGAGTAGACTCATCATAATTGTTTTTTGTTATATATATTTTCGAACTTGTAGAAAATATATTATGTTTCATATTTTCAATTTTTTTTTTTTTTAAAAAACATATACCTATAATATGGTTATAAAAAAAAACGTGACCAATTTTAAAATTTTTTAAAGTATTATCTGATTTTATATCATTATTATATATAACATCAAATTCATGTTCATATGTCACTGATTCATTTTGTTTAGAACTCATTAAATTTTTTAGTAAAAGAAAAGAACTTTTTAATAAATGGTTATCTTTTATATCTTTTAAATATTTAGTATATAAAATATTATTATATATTTTTGTAGGATCATTATCAATATTTTCATAAAACATATGATGATAATCATAATTTATACATAATGTTAAAGAATATTTACTTATAAATATTTCATTTCTCGTTCTATTAATAGCTTCCTGTCCAACATAGCATCCTTTCTCTTTTGTCAAATAATTTAAGTTATCATAATTTAAGTCGAACGGTGTTAAATTTTTAAAAGTGAACAGATCTCTTTCGTTTTTTATTTTCTTCACATTTTTATTTATATCATTATTTATTTTTATATCTTTATAAATATTATTATTATAAGTTCCTGGATCATATTTATCATTATTCATATCACTAAAATACATATCTCTTGTGTATAAATTTTCAATAATACCTAAATTTAATTTTAAATAATCATAAACAAAAGAACTTGTAAATTTTATTTTTTCTTCCTTTTCAAAAACGTTTATAATATTATCAAATTTATTATCAAAATTATTTGATATTATTATGTTATCATTACAAGATATTTTATTTGCTACCTCTTCATTTTTTATGAAATTCACATTTTTAGGAAAATCATTTTCTACTTTTTCCTTTTTATAATTATATTCATATATTCTATAACCTAATAATTCACTTCTTTGATCTTTCGAAAAAAACAAAAAAAGAGATGAATTCTCGTTATCATTATATATTCCTAATGAATTATTTATTGTATTTCTCATATCTTTTTCAAAGGTATTAGTGTATATCACTTTTTTATGTAAATTAAATAAAGATGTATATGATAAGAATTGGTAAACATTAATATTTTTAATATTTTTAAAATACACATCACAAGATAATTTCCGTTTTTCTAATAAATCTAATAAGAAATTTAATATATGGATATTACAATCTATATAAAATAAACTAAAAAATAAATTCTTTTCATAGCTATATTTTATATTATATATAAAACAATCATATAATATTTTCCCATTGTTTAGTAAAAATAAAGAAGGCAATCCTACAGCATTTTTCTCATAATTTGTCCTCTTATTATTGATATCATAAATATAGGAATCATAATTATTACATAATAAATTTTCAGGTAAATTCTTATGTAATATAAAATCACTCTCAGATATAATTTTATTCAAGTCATTTGTTGTAAGGCTCTGAAGAAATTTAAAGGAATCCTTACCCCACAGTTGGATAAGGGTTCGATTTTTTAATTTACACAAAAAATATTTATTCATCGAAAAATAAAAATAAACAAATATAAAAATGAATAAATAATTATATATATATATATATATATATATATATATATATTTATTTATTTATTGTTACTTATTAATTGACACCTTTATAAATAATAAATTATCATGTTATATATTTTTTCTATTTCCTTTTTTAGCACAATTGTAAAAAAATAATTTCATAATTCTAGTATCAAAAAAGATAAACTTAAAAAAAAAAAAAAAGAAAAAAAAACCAACATCAAAAAGCACTTTTTACATATTATATGAGGCTTTGACATATATTTTTAATATATATAATAGTTTCATATTTTTTAAATAAAATAAAATAAAAATAGAATTATTATTTTCAAATTAAAAATAAATAAATAAACAAATAAATATATACGACCATGTGTTTATTCAATTCTAATTTAACAAATAAAATATATACAAAATATATTTTCAGATATGTATATATTATATATTCATGTGTAAAAAAAAAAAAAAAAAAAAAAAAAAAAAAAAAATTTTGTTCTATTAAAAAAGGAATATATATAAAAAAAAATAAAAAATAAAAAAAACATATATTAATATATATATATATATTTTTTTTTTAATATGATTTATTTTTTTT
>NC_033659.1:2086053-2087631 GCF_001601855.1 Plasmodium reichenowi | reverse complement strand
AAAAAAGGAATATATATACAAAAAAATAAAAAATAAAAAAAACATATATTCATATATATATATATATTATATATTTAATATGAATTAGTTTCTCTGTTTTCGCTTAAAAATATTGCGACTATTTTTGTTGACTGGTAGTATATTTTTTTTATAGTGTTTTGTTTCTTGCTTAAATTTTGGTTTACAATCCATATGATTTAAATTTTCATCATTTAAGGAATTATTTTTTGATGAATCAAAAGGAAAATTTACAAATTTCCTATTTGGAGGTATTGGAACAAAGTTAATATTTTTTAAATATTTTAATTTTTTGATTAATTCATTTAATAAATGAACATTCATTTTCTTAAAAAAGGGATTATCTGAAAGTACGATATTTTTTAAATAATTTAATTGACTTAAATAATCTAAAAAATCTAGATTTATAATAAAATTATTTTGTATACATAAAAGTTTTAAATTTGTCATATATAGAATATCCTTGCTAATATTTATTAGCTTGTTATTATTTAACCTTAATTCTTGTACTTGAGAAAAATGAGAACCAAAATAGAATTCTCTTATTTTATTAAAAGAGAGGGATATTTTTTTAAGATGTCTCATTTCTTTAGCTGGTTTCGCAAATTTTTCTATCATATTATTTTTTAATATTAATACTTCTAAATTTTGTAAACTTGATAAATTCGGAACTTTTTCTATTTCATTATATGCTAATATTAATGTCTTAATATTTTTTAATTGGCAAATATGATCTATTATTTTAATTTTATTATAGGACAAATTTAAATATGTCAAGTTATTTATATTATTTAAATAATTTATATTATCTATTATATTCTTTTGTAGTATTATTTGTTGTAAATTTAAATTCATTTCAACCATCTTTAAATCCTTTAATTTATTCTCGCTTAAATCTATTTTTTGTAAATTCTTCATTTGATATAATTCTTCGCATTCTTCTATATTTCTATTTTTTAAAATTAACTCTTTACAATTAGATATATCTCCATCTTTAATAATTGATGATATTTTTAAAATACTTAATATCCTCAAACTTGAATCGACATCGTTCCTTGATTCATTATATGTTTCATTCATTTTGTTCCTTATTTTTTATATACAAAAGAAAAAGAGGATATACTTTATGAACAAAACTATATAAACATTATAAAATTATTTATAATACAAAATGGAAAAAAGAAGAAAAACAGAAAAATTAAAAAAAAGCAAAATTATTATATTAATATTAATCTTTCTACATAAAAAAAAAAAATAAAATAAAATAAAAAATAAAAAATAAAAAAAATATAATATTGATGTATGTATTATTATATATTATTATTATTTTGCATTTCCATCTAAAAAACGGAATCCACTTAATATTTTTTATTTTCTTTTTATTTTTATTTTTAAATTATTTTATTGTTTTTAATATAAGTTATAATAATACATATTTATGTATCCACATATATTATATATATATATATATATATATATATATATATATATTATGTGCTTAACATTTAAAAGAACAAAAATCATATTCATTTAAAAAAAAAGAAAACCAAAAAAGATCGG
>NC_033659.1:2080430-2085953 GCF_001601855.1 Plasmodium reichenowi | reverse complement strand
GAAAATTTTTATTAATTATAAAAGAAAAAATGAGGAAAAAGGTGAAAAAAAAAAAGAAAAAAACAACAAATTAAAAACCTATAAAAATCAAAAGGAATGAAAAGTTTTACAACTATATAAATATATATATATATATATATATATATATATATAGGTATGTATTATTTATTATTCTTTTCATTCTGGGCATAATCATATAAAATGAAAATAACAGAAAAAGTTATGAAATTATTACAAATTATAATATATATATATATATATATATATATATATATATATATATATATATATATATTTATTTATTTATTTATTTGTTTGTTCTTATTTATATTCTTATTTTCGCGTATGATATGTAATGGTAGCTTCCTTTAGAATAGTTATTAATTTTTTTTAGTGCCATTTTATGAG
This sequence comes from Plasmodium reichenowi, assembly GCF_001601855.1. NCBI lineage: Eukaryota > Apicomplexa > Aconoidasida > Haemosporida > Plasmodiidae > Plasmodium > Plasmodium reichenowi. The sequence goes on along the minus strand of NC_033659.1, from coordinate 2,085,545 downwards.
CCTTGGCCTTTTCTGGGTTGTTCTTCATGTCGTTCATTTTGCGTGTGGCATTTTCTATAATTTTTTTTTTCATAGCTTTCTTTCTCTTAAAAATACCTCTTAATTTACTAATTCCTTTTAGGGATAAGAATTTATTCCACATATTTTTGAAAACATTTTTTAATGCCATATCTATTCTTTCTAAAACCTTGAATTCAGATTTTAATATATTCCATACAGCTAAACCTGCCATAGGAGCAAATAAGTATGGTCCTATAGATGCAAAGAGACCAACAGAGAAAACACATTTCATAGCCGATTGAGTGGAAGTAGATAATGCCGTATTAACAACTGAATTTAAACATATTTGTTGTGGAGGAGACATTCTAGTTGTAAAACAGCTAGCTACTGGTCCTGTACCTATATCTTTAGCTTGTTGTGTTATATCCATAGCACTGAAAAGTGTATAAGCGGATAAACTTCCAAGAGTCATAAAAGACATGATTTCTTTAAGTCTGCTTTGTTGTCTTTTTTTTTGCCATTTTCCTATAAAATGACCAAAATATGGAGCTTGCATATAAAACATTTGACTTAAGTAAGGTAATTGCATTTGACTAAAAATAATTTTAGTTAATTTGAGTGAATATGCAGATGTTAATGATACACCATATTTCATTGCTTTCAAATCCTTTTTCATTGTTTTTGGTAATAAATTATCAAAATAATGTAAAACGGCATCTCCTCCTAGTATCATCTTAAAATTATGAACAAAATCTTTATCATCAATTTTGTTACCAAAAGAATTTTTAGAAAACTTGCTTTCATATGTATGTAAACTATCAGGATTCTTTAAATGGTGTAATGCAAAAGAAGATATAACTTTCCATACAGAAGAACAATGATCAGCACACATAGAATTTTGTAATTCTCTAAGTCGATTTTCATGGGATAATTCTGCATATTTAGGATTTATTGCCATCATTCCAGGATTTCTTGCTACACCAAATGGTTCTCGTACATGCTTATATGTACTTAAATCTACGACATGATCAACAATTTCTATAAAAGCTTCATTAATTAACCATGATTCATCCTTATTATTTAACATTTTATGTAATTCACTTACTTTTTCTAATAGTATAAATGCTTTTTTTATATCTATAGTTGCACCAAACCATAATGCATGTTCTACTTTAAAACTAGGCTTTCTTAAAAGCATATTTCCAAGAGATAATATTTTATTAAAGAATCTTCTGAAAGCTGTTTGTTTAGTTGGTTTTACTGTTCTTGAAAAAATAATATTATTATCTATGTTATTTTCTAATAAATACTTACTATCTTCTACTACTTTATAAACAAACGAAGATGCATTAGTTGGATTATCATTAAATTCTAACCATAAACCTAATGCTCTTACAAGTTCCTTATTTATAAATTGATCCCATTTATCACTTTGATTAAATAATAAACTGTTCTCTTTTTTCATTTTTTCTCTTTCTTGTAATTGAAGATCTTGTAATTTTTTCTTGGCACTTTCTTCTGAAGTATCATTTTCATCTTCCCTTTCGGAATCTTTTAATTCAGAATCAATGGAATTTTCCAATTTGAAATTTTCGATTTGCTCTCTCTTATATTCTTCAAAACCTTTAGAAAACCATTTTGCCATTAAATTATCTGCATATTCTGCAAAACCACCCTTTGTGAATATTTGTCTAGCTAACATACCCTTACTATCATATTGAGAAAAATTGTGCTTGGACATATATTTAGCATTTTGTATAATTTGCATTGTTGCTATGGTATGCGTTGTGAAACGTATACTTGATGTGATATTTTCTAACATGTGCGCAGGTATATGTTGTAATAATTTTATCTTGGCCAATGATGTAAGTAATTTCTTTTTTAACAGTCCCTTTTTCATAGATACAACTAATTTTCTAAGTTTGTGCGGTATTAACATAGATGTAGAATTAGAAAATTTCTCAGCTAATTTAGCAGACAACATTTTCCTTTTATCATTATAATAATCTTTTACTGGATCTCTTCTAGATAATGCTGTTAATACAAATAAGTTTGCATAAAACATATTATCATTTCTAGCAATATTATTTATATTGTCTATATAATTTCCTCTAACAAGGAATTTCAATGGTGTATTGGTAGACTTTTGTAATTCTTCTAATATTCTTTTCATAATATCTAAATACGTTTTAGCTGACTTGAATATTACTTTGTTTAAATATAGATAATAACGTATAGATGAAGTACTATTTAAAAATTGAACTTTTGCTTTTTGACTTTTATTTAATATACTGCCATATTTATCAATCATTGCATATAAAAATACTAATCCTTTACTCTTTAAATTATATCTCAAATCATTTTTTATTAATTTCTTTCTTAATTGGGTACTCTTTTTCATAAAATCGTTATATATATATTTTGTTTTCTTCTTTTTTTTCATTTTCATACCTCTGCTATCACCATATATTAATTCTCTACGTTCATACCAAAGGGTATATTTATAAAAATCATTATATTTCATATCATCTAATATAAGACTTACATAATATGGACTTGTGCTACCTTCAGCTGAATGGCCTTCTATTTCAGCATAAGTCCTTAATAAATCAAATGCTTTTTTTAAATTTTTTTGACTGGATTTTTCTGATATATCATTCTTAATAATTTTAGGATTATATAAACTTGATTCTTCAAATTCACATTTCAATACATTGTCATTATTAATTTTAGGACATACTTTCGAAAATATTCTAATAGCATTATGTGAAAAAGATAAGGAATTTTCATATCCATCTACATTATTATTAGAAAATACATTGTTTATTTCATTAATATTAATTAACATAATAGCATTTAATACTAATTCCAATAAATCACATGTTAATCTTCTCTCACCATAAAATGTTGTAGTTCTTTTAGGCCTTGATTCAATAGGTATAAACGTTATATCTTTTTTGAAATATTTACTGGGATTATAATGAATATTACACATTTCATTTAACATGAAAAAACTATTATCGGAATTAGCTGTAAGTATGGTTGGTAATGAATAAAACGATTTGGTTCCTGTCGTGAAATATTCATTATATGAAAGATATGCCAAGGATAATACTAAGAAATGTGCAAGTAAATATATATTAGATGCCGAAGCCATATGAATTTCATAATTAAAATCAATTGTTGATGATGCTAAACTTTTAAATTTATTTCTTATTGGTTCAACAAGTTCTCCTAATGCTAAACTGTTATAATATAATCTCTCTAATGGTGTAGTACCTGGATTATTAACAAATAAATGACAAAGATATTCTTTTAATATTTTATTATATTTTGTACTTAATGGATTACTATATTCATTCCTAAAGATATTAGCGTTATTTGCATAATCTTTATTTTCATACGCTTCTTCATAATTAGGATTGTTTTTTCTTTTCTCTGCATTTTCTATCATGTGTAAAATTGTGTCATCAGTATTATTTGTTAAATGTTTACGTTTATTAAAATCTAGGATCATTTCAGATCTTAATTCTTCTAATGCTCTAGAATATTCAAATGATATATTAAGATAGTCTCCTATTTTTTGTGCAACATTTTGACGGCTACAATAATTTTTAACTTCATTTGAAAAGTTCGCTCCAATCATTTTTTCTAATTCAATTTCATTGGAGGGTAAAAACGATCTTCTATCAAATCCCATATACGTTGAAAAATGATAATCTTCAGCAGGAAAATATACATTTAAATTTCCAATAGAAGCAGATTCTTCCTTATGATATTCTGAATCACTTGAATAATGTTCTTTTTCTTTTATTAACATTTCTTGTCCATTATCTACATAAAATGCATTTGCTTCAATATCAGAATCATCTGAATCAGATGTTTGTTTTGAAGTATATCCGAATTCATTCGATTTACTATTTTTATACTTTCGAGAATATTCTCCTTTATTCATTTTATCTTCAATTTCATTCGCTTTATTTCTTGCATATTCTCTTTCAGATTCACTTAAATAACCATCTTTAATTTCATTATCAGAATTATAATTATTGGAATCCCATTTATTTTCATATTTATCTTTTTCATTATTTTCCTTATTCTTCCTTTTGTATTTTTTATTTTCCCCATCTACTATTTCGTATTCACTATCACTATGTCCTGGTGCCAAACCATCGTGAGAACCAGATTTTTTATTCCTTTCAGCTATACTTTTATATACTTTCTTTTTGTTCCCTGGGGTGTGATCATCATAGTCACTATCACTATAATAGTTTTCATTTAGCATACTGTCATTCGTATTATTAGAATCACTGTTTCCATAATGTACATTATATTCGGTTCCATTATTAAGCATACCATTATGAGGATATGCATTATTTAATCCAGTTTTTCCTGAATTATTCATACCATTATTCATACCATTATTCATACCATTATTAATACCATTATTCATACCATTATTCATACCATTATTAATACCATTATTCATACCATTATTTAAACCACCATTTGTACCATTATTTAAACCACCATTTGTACCATTATTTAAACCACCATTTGTACCATTATTTGGTATATGGTGAACAGAATATACATTTATATTACGAGGACTTCCTTGAAAAGTATTTGGATTTTTTTCATTTCCATTTATGTTTTGATACAAATTATGGTAATCTCCCCCAGGTCCAATGGAATCCTTGGAATCTTTTACACGAAAATCAGACATAGATTTTCCATTATCATATTCTGGATGATCCACATAATAAGGAGTTTCATTAGGCCCATACTTTCCATTGGATCCATATGTTCCATTAGGTACATATGTTCCATTAGGTCCATATGTTCCATTAGGTCCATATGCTCCATTAGGTCCATATGTTCCATTAGGTCCATATGATTCATTAGGTCCATATGATTCATTAGGTCCATATGTTCCATTGGCATTGGACCCATACGTTGTTGATCCATTTTGATTCGTGTTGAAATTATTTGTTCCGTTATTTGTTGATTTATTTTGATTTGCGTTATGATTATTTCTTTTATTATATGGATTATATTTGTTATCATCATATTCTCTTCCATACACATCATAATATGGTCTTTCAGATTTATTTG
>NC_033659.1:2071767-2077576 GCF_001601855.1 Plasmodium reichenowi | reverse complement strand
AATATATATATATATATATATATAAATATATATATATATATAATATTATAATTTATTCTGAAAAAAAATATATTATTATATATATAATAATAATTTTTTATATTTATATATAACCACCACACCATCACACATAAGATTAGACGAGTACTACTTTTTTATAAAAATAAAATGAAAGATCAGAAATATTTTAAGAATTTATAACAATAGTATGCGAATATATATACGCTATAATAATGAACATTTTATTATACTCTTATAAAAATTATTTTTATTCTTTTATTCATACTTTATATAAAAAAAAAAAAATAATTTTTTTCATTCTTTTTATATTTATTCCACAATATTTATTTTTAATAAAATATATTTCCTCCTATGAAATATGTGCATCTGAAATATTTTTATAGTAGGAACAAAAAAAAAAAAAAAAAAAAGAAAGAAAGAAAGAAAAGTACTTAAACTTTTAAAAATGTGTATTTTATCATAATATACAATTATAATTTAAAATGTTTTATTATTATTTATATTTTTTTATTTTATAAAGATATCGTAATATAATAATATATTTTTATAGAACCATCAATTGTTATATTAAAAACGTAATAGTAATAATTTATTAATAATAACAAAAATGCGGTATTATATTATGCATTTTATAATATTTAAATTTTATAAAAACTAAAGAAAAAAAAGTTGCAATGGTAGATGTTTTACAAAAAACGTTTAAAAAAGTATAATAAAAAACATATTGTAACATAATATTTTGTTTATGGAATTTTTTGTGTATTCTTTTTTTTTTTTTTTTTTTTTTCATTAATTTAAATATAAAACATTTGAAGAATATTAATTTTAAATTAATAATAAATTGTTCTAAATATTTTAATTTATACATTTTTAATATATATATATAATATTTTTTCCATTTTTGAATTTTTAGTAATTAAAATTTTTTTTTTTTTTTTGCCTTATTGAAAATTAATACGTAACAATATATAATTATATTATATTATATATTATAATATATATATATATATTATTATATATATACAATACATATAATATATACCATATATATAATATTAATTATAAATATTAATATTTATACATATTATAATAAATAATAAGGTATTATTTAATGAGAAAAAAAAAACTTTTTTTTCTTTCTATAAAATTATGTATATATATATAATATATATTTTATATATAACATTATTTAAAAAAATAAAAATAAAATATCTTTTTGTAATATATTTACAACATTACCTCCTTTTATATTGTTACAAATTTTTATAAAATATAATGAATTGTTATTTTTAAGAAATGAATCAATTCTCATCCTACCAAAAAAAAATTTACGTTTAATATATATATCATATATGTATAATAAAAGTAATTTCTTATTTTTACATATTTTATATTTTCTCCTGTTTTTAAAAGTTAAATTGAATCTATATTTTTTCTTTAACCTTAATATTATAATACATTAAATATATATTTATGTATGTATAAATATATTGATAATATTTTTTCAAAAGGACAAAAATAATTTTTTTTATCAGAAAATTTTTGTATAATATTCTAATGAAAATATTAAATTAAAATAAAAAAAAATATATCATAAGTTATATATATATATATATATATATATATATATGTATATATTGTATATATGTCATAATTTCTTATTTGTTTAATATAATGAAACATAAATCACATTTAAAACAAAAGAATAAACAATTTAAAAAGATAAAAAATCAGAAGAAGAAGAAGAATATAAAAAATATCCAAAAAAAAAAAAATAAAAATGATATTAACGAAAAATATAGTAATATATTACAAAGGAAGGTTCAATCATATTATAGCAAAAGTGATCAATTAAAAAATGAGAGAGAAGAAAAAGCTAAACATATACCTTTTTATAATTGCTTGAATATATGTTTATTAGTGTTCCATGAAGATGTTGATATACTTTCGTTTAAGAAGGAATTTATAAAATATTTATGTGAAGAAAATGATGAACATATTGATATAGATAATATAAAATTATATGATATATACACTATACATTCAAATGATAAAAAAAAAAAAAAAAGAAAATCATTTGTAGTTTATGATATACCAAGAGATATATATGGAATTATTGATGGAACCAAATGTGCTGATGTTGTATTATGTTTATTTAAAGATGGAAGTATTGAAAATTCTTGTTTTGATGAATTAGGTTATAAATTATTATCTGTATTAAAAATACAAGGGGTTCCATCTATTATTGGTATAGGTTACAATACAATTATGAGCAATAAGGGTTCTCACAAATTTGTTATGAGATATTTTAATTCTGAATTTACAATGGACGATAAAATATTTTTTATTAGTGAAAATAAAAATTCAGATTTTCAAAAATTATATAATGAAATAACAAATATGAAAATAAAAAATGTTTCTTATAGAGAAGGTAGAGGTTATATGATGGCAGATTCTTGTGCATATAATTCTGAAAATGATTGTATATATATAAAAGGTTTTATAAAAGGAGTGGGTTTCAATTATCATAATCCTATACATATAACTGATGTAGGAGATTATTATATCGATAATATTTATTTAATAGATATCCTAAAAGAAAAAAGATTTTTTGATGAACCAAATTTAAGATATTCCTTTTTATTAAATCCAAATAATCAACAAACAAGTGAAAATGAATTTATACTTAATTTTTTATCCAACAATAAAAAATTACCTAATGATCATACAAAATATAATTATTATGATATTAAACATAAGCCAATTAAAAGTATATTTAATGAAGAAGATGATATGAAATGTATACGACCATATGTTGTAGAAGACAATAATAATATATATATGAATAATTTAATGACTCTTAAAAATAAGGATATACCTGAATTTACTGCTTCTAATTTCTTTTCTTACGATAACTACAACATAAATGAAAATAATAATAGTATTACTAAGACAATGAATGATAGTACAACTACAACTAATAATAGTAACAACAATAATAATAATAATAATAATAATAATAATAATAATAATAATGGTGATAATATAAATGAAAGTTATACAGTTTATAAATACAATATGAATAATATTATGCAAGACTATACAAATAATCCTCTTGGTAATAATCAACAGTATAATGAGGAAAACACTAACCCAAACATTAATAATATAAATAATATGTGGACTTATATATCTAACGAAAAACATGAAGCAAACGATGATTTTATTTGCTCATATGACAAATATGGTGGAATGAACGAGGACAACAGCAACAATAACAATAATAATAATAATAATAATAATAATAATATTTTTAATAATAATAATAATAATAATAACATTATTAATAATTTTAACATAAGTAATGAAATGCAAAATAAAAAATTTTCAACGAACCATCTTGAGTGTGGAAATAATGATTTATACAAAAATTATGACGAGGATGAAGAAAATAATGAGGATATATCTGATGATATAACTGATAATATAACCGAAAATGAGACGGATAATAAAAGCGAAGATCATAATGATGATAGCTGTATTGAAAAAGATTCAAATAATTCTGATAATATATATTTATGTAAAAATATTAGTGCAAGAGAACGTTTTAAAAAATATCGAAGTTTACAAAGTTTTAGAACTTCATATGTAGATGTTTATGAAGATTTGCCACTAGAATATTCACGTATATATGATTATGAAAGTTCTGAAAACTTAATTAAATATTCCAGAAAAAAATTTGTACAAAATTGTAAAATAGTAAATGGAGAATTTACATTAACTGATACTTATTGTATATTTGTTATTAAAAATGATGGAAAATTATTAAATAAACTCAACAACAAAAGAAATGATATACCAGTTATTGTATCAAGTTTATTACCATTTGAAAGAAAAGTTACAGTTTTAAATATGGAAGTAAATAGAACTATATTTTATTCCGAAAAGGTTGAATCAAAGGATATTTTTGAAATTATTTGTGGTTTTAGACATTTTATCGGATGTCCTGTATTTAGTGAACAAATAATTAAAGGACCACAATCCAAAGGAAAATATGAAAAACATTTAAAACATGGAAAAAAATATGTTGCCTCTATATTTGGTTTTACCACAGTAACAGCAGCGCCAGTATTTTTTATTAAAAAGAAAATGTACCAACAAATGGAACAATTACAAAATTATGCTAATGGTAATAATAATAATAATAATAATAATAGTAATAATTATTGTAATAATTCATTTAATAGTTTAGATTTTCAACAAACCTTAGGATATTCCTTAGATACTTCTAACGATATAAATAATTCCCTTACGAGTGGTAGAACTGAATATATATATGATTGTATAACAAATCAACACAATAATGTTTCCAACTCCCAAGATAATGTTGCATCTGTAATAGTTGCTCATGGTAAAGTTGTAAGTTGTGATTGTAAAAGAATTATAATGAAGAGAATATCCCTTTGTGGGAAAATATTTAAAATTCATAAAAAAAAAGCTGTCATTAGAAATATGTTTTATAATCCTAAAGATATCAATTATTTTAAACCAGTTGAATTACATACCAAACATGGATTAACTGGAAAAATAGTTGAATCATTAGGAACTCATGGAAAAATGAAATGTATATTTAGTAATGTTCTTAAACAACATGATAAAGTTTTCATATTCTTATATAAGAGAATATATCCTATATGGTTCCCTTTATCATGGGGTGGAGAACAACATCTTGGACCAGATAACCAGCCATTAGAGTTAAAAGAGAAAAAAAAAAGACATGCCCTCATGTTATAATGAGTTTTAATTTACACCATGAAAAATAAAAGATACATGTTAAATAAATAAATAAATATATATATATATATATATATATATATATATATATATATATATATATACATGTAATTTGTGTATAATTAATAATTAATTTTTTTATTGTTGTAATTAAATTTTATAAATTTATATTATATATATTAAAATAAAAAATAAAATAAAATATGGAAATTATTTATAGTAATTAATTTTTAATATTCAATTTGAATTAAATTCAAATTTCTTTTCTTTATATATATATATATATATATATATATTATTATTATTATTATGATTTATTTATTTATTTTATATTATAATTTTTTTTTTTTTTCTGTACCTTCATATAATGTTAAATAAACATTACCATTATGTTAAAATACCAAAAATAGAAAAGTATTTAAGTCAATAATAATTATATAATATTCAAATTAAAGTTCGTATAAGTATTACACCTTTACATTAACGTATATAAAAATATATTATGTCATTATATTTAAATTTTATAATAACATATAATACAAAAAAAAAGGGAAGAAAGTATTTCTATTTATATATAAAAAAAAAAAGAAAAAAAAAAAAAAAAAGTACACAAGTTGATAGAATTGTCTATTTTTTAAATTTGTTCTGTTTTTTGGAATTATTCCTTACTTCTTATATATGTCAAAATTATTTTTATCAACTCATGTATATTTAATTTTACCATATTTATACTATTATTTTAAAAATAAAAAGAATCATTTTTCTTATATTTTCACATATCTTTTTATATATTTTTCTTTTGTATCATATTTTTGTATAACGTCTATAATGTTAATATGTTTATTAGTAATTTATGTATTTGTGAAACAAAAAAAAAAAAAAAAAGTTAACAAAGAAAATAAATATAAAAATATAAAAAAAACAATAAAAAAAAAAAAAAAAAAAATTATAAAAAAAAAAAACAAAAAAAATTATTAAAAATAAAAAGAAAAAA
>NC_033659.1:2065812-2071667 GCF_001601855.1 Plasmodium reichenowi | reverse complement strand
AAAAAAAAAAAAAAAAAAAAAAAATAAAAAAAAAAAAAAAAAAAAAAAAAAAAAAAAAAAAAAAAATAATATTAAAAATTTATTTCTATAAAATTTTTTCAAATATTTTTTTTTTTTTTTTTTTTTTTTTTTTTTTTTTTTGTGTGTTCAACTTTAAAAATTAACAATTATGATATAACAAAAGGGAAGAAAAAAGACACATAATTGTTTTGATGACCCATAGCATAAATAAATAAGCAACATGTACATACAAATGTATACATGTACGTATGTATATATTTGCAAAATTATGTTGTGCTTGCAGAGTTGTAATTCCTTTAATTTATAATAATTCAATATTATCAGCATAATTTTTTGAAGGTGATATATTTCTTGAGGTAATGTTATTATTTTGGTTTGTTCTATTTCTAGCTAATGTAAAATCTTTATTTGTTGACCTATTTCTATCATTTGAATAGGGTAAAAGTGTAGGGACATCTTCCTCATTATCATCCTAGAAAATAAAAAAAATAATAAATGAATAAAATCAAATAAATATACACATATAATATATATATATATATATATATATTTTGATAAAAAATAATGAACATTTAAAAAAAAAAACATATAAAGTTAAATAACATTTTAATGTTTTACTTGTTCTGCATCTATGAATTCCATTTCTGGTTCAAATACATTATTGTTGACATTTCCTCTTTTGGTTTTAATAACTGAATATTTGACATTTTCAAATGTATCAAAACCTAGAAAAAATAAAGTAAAATAAAATAAAATAAAAAGATATAAAAACATGATTTATTATAATAAAAAAATTATTTATGTTCATACACACATAAACACGTAATATATATATATATATATATATTTCATTCTTACCATAATTATAAAATAAGTTTTTAAACTTAGGATTTCTGCATATATAAGTAATTATAAGCATGACTATACCCATGATAAATATTATAAATAATATTGACTTAGCAGCTAAAAGGAAAGAAAAAATTAAAATAAAAGAAAAGAAAATATAAAATGACATGAAATGAAAGTTATATAATGGATATATAAGAATACATAATTAATATAATCAACAACATTTTGAATATATGTTACTCCATCAACATTTTCATAATATATATATTTGATTTTCCTTACTTTTATTAAATGGTGCATAGGAAGGACAGGGGACTGGAACTTTTTCAGGAACCCACCCATTGACACATATATCACCAGGAACTTTTCTATATGCATTTGCATAAAAGTAAGAACTGCTTGTACATCCTTCAATGGTTAATGTTGGATCATTTGGCTTACATTCATAACTTCCGATTTTTCTAGTAAATCCCGTTTCACATTCATAATCTTCTGGTGTACATTCACATGGTTTTTTATCAACTGTTCTTTTTAAGTCTTTTCCATTAAAGCATTCTGATGTTTGTTTTCTTCTGGTGTAAGTAATTTTTCTACCTAATATACACTTATCATTGAAATTTCCACTGGTAGGTGACCATGTTTCATAATCTGAGGAGACGGAATCTGCTGCCCATAAACCTTTACATAACGGTTGACCAAGAGCATTAAAATCTAGATGATATAAAACACCTACATCATTTCTGGTACCATACACAAGAAATTCTACAGAAGCAGAATTAGGTTCTGCTACAATATTATCAACATCAATAGAAAATTGTCCTAATTCAAAATCAAACCAACTTTGTCCTTCATTCCAACTAAATACAATTTGATTTGTTTTACGTAAATCATCAGCCATAACAATTAAACCACCATAATCACCATATTCATAAATATATGGTCCTTTATGAGCTTCAATCCATGTTACACCACCATCTCTTGATAAAAATGTATTTACTTCATCACTTTCATATCTTAAATGGCTACCTACATTACCCGTTCCCATTATAATTCCTACAGCATTTTCTATAGAATAGAAAGGTGCATATTGATGATAATTTGTAATTCCATGTAAATGCAAATAACAATTATCACCACACTCATATTTGTTTCCTCTACTATCAACTTTAGGAGCTTTTAAATAAGACCATTGTCCACCTTTATTAAACGAAATAACAGTTCTAACAGCATCTTCATTTTTTCCTTTGTTATATTGTTTTTTTCTTTTTTCTGTATTCGTCTCAAATGGAGCAATATCTTCTTCAATAGCTGATTTGAAATTTTGGAATCTCAAATCTTCATCTTTTATTTCATCATTAACATCTAAGAAATTGGCAATATATACTCCATCTAAACTTAACACTCTGTCAAATTCACATTCCCCAGAAGAGGTTCTTATATTATTAGGTAATGATAATGTATAATTTAAACCTGAAGCATCTGATATATATACATTACCTGTATTAATTTTTTCTGAAGATGCTCCATGATTTACATGTAGCATTATAGAACCTTCTGATGTATCTAAAACAGTATATGATTTCTCATGAATATTTTCTGGTAAATTTGCTTTATTAAATGTTTTGCCTCCATCAGTTGAAACCATCATATTAACAGTTTGTTTTATAACATCATTTAATTTTGCAACAAAAATATATCCATTAGATATTAAAAATTTATTTCCTTGTTTTACTAATACATCTACAGATTTTCCAAAATTATGAGTAGCCACAAAATCAACATCTTTAGACCATCCACTAAATCTTTGTTGATGACCATTTCTATTTTTATGGCGAGTATAATAAATGGTGTCTTCTAAATGTGATTCTTTATCTCCCCAATTAAATTGTACAACATATATATCAATTAATTGAAATGTTCTACCTAAATCTTTTGTTAACGATAAGGTCTGCATACATTCACCACTATTATCATCATTAGAATAGCAAGCTTCTGTCCAGGACGAAACTAAGGCCCAATGCGTTTTAGTACTATGAAATTGCCAAAAATTAATTTTATTCTGATAATTTAATAATCTAAATGTTTCTCCAGAATCTTCTGATATATAATGATTCTTTTGATTTCCTATAATTAACACTATATTCTTGTTTACTGAATTTACCATTATAAGATCTACAGTAGTCATTTCATTCATATGATTTGATGATGGTTCACTTTTATTATTTTCTTTATCCGATAAATTCCCAGTTATATTAGTCCATATTTTTCCTCCATCTGAACTCCTATATAATCTTCCCTTTACTGTTTTTACTAAAACTGTCATATGATTATTTCCACACCATTGAACATCATCCACTGCACTATCGAAATTTATTTCACTTACTGATACTTTCTTTTTTGTTATTTGACATTGTGTAAAATTTATACATGAAAATGAAAAAAACAAGAATAATAGAAAAACCAAAAATAAATGATTCTTATTTCCTATACTTTTGAAAAATAACATATTTCGCATTTTTACTTTATTTGAATAATATCCTTTTTCATATTCTAATAACTTCTTTTGCTTTTCAAGCTTTTTTTTCATTATATATAATTTAATAATTTATATATATATATATATATTTTTTAATCAACAAATTTTTTAAGAATTTCACAAAAATATATATATTTATATATATATATATATATATATATATATACATTAATATATCTCTATTTTTATTTTTCTTTATTTATTTTATGAAAAAAAAAAATTCACATATAAGCCTTCAACTATTTTTCACTTGTTATTTTATAAATATATATTGGATCTTCAAAATGTATAATAAATTTTATATATAATAGTTTATATATACATTTTTCTTTTCTTTTCTTTTTTTTTTTGTTTTATTCTTTCCCTTATTCTAAAACAGTGAAAAATGGAAAATTACATTATAAGAAAAAATATATTATTATATATCAAATATTTGTAGCATTTGAAATATTAATAATATAATAAAAATAATTAAAATGTATAAAATTTTAAAAAAAAAAAAAAAAAAAAAAAAATGTAAAAGTAAAATGAAAATGAAAAAATTAGTAATTCACTATTATATATTTTTATATTATATTAATTATATATAAAATTAATTTCACATTAAATGTACATATAGTTTCATTCTTTGTACATATATATATTATTATATATATATATTTATTTATTTATTTAAAGAGGATATTATACAATATGCTTATATTTTCATATGTAATTAATAAAACCATATTTCACCTTTTTTTTTTTTTTTTTTTTCCTTAATTATTATTTTTCCTTTTTATTGTGTATATAACAAAATAAGGATAAATATTTGTATGAATAAGATTTAATTAAAAGAAATATATTTTTTATATATTTTAAAGTAGTTGCTTTTTGCTCAAATAAAAAAAAAAAAAAAATGATAATAAAAAAAAAGCAAAAAAAATAATTTTTATGAAATATTTAAAAACTAATTTTTACTATATTTCTTGTTTTTTCTTTTATAAATATTAAACCTAAATGTATTAGGATATACATACATATATAATAATAATACGAATAAGAGATTTGTATTTATTCATATAATAATAAATACAAAGGTATTTAACATTTTATATATTTTCCGAATTAACAACCATCATTTTACATATAAACACCAAAAGGAAAAGGGAAAACCACTATATAAGATATGCGCAATATATATTATATATGTTATATATATTTAAGAACTTAAGAAAATATATAATACATTTTGATTTATATATATATATATATATATATATATATATGTATGTATTTATTTATGTAATATAAAAACGAAAATATAATATACTTGTATTACAAATTATTCTATGGAACTTTCCATAACTATGAAAAATATTACGTTTGTATTAAGGGTGTATTTGTTTATCCACATAGATAAAAAAAAAAAATAAAATAAATAAACATCCATATATAAAATATGTATTTATAAAAATATTGGTGATGTTTTAATAAAACAAAGAAACAAGCCCAAAAGTTTAAATGAGATATGATTAATTTAAAAAGTTATGAAAACATTAATATCAATAAAAACACTTATAATTATTATGCCTTTTTAAAAAGGGGAGAACATACAAATTTTCTATAAGTTTGTAACCCCGCATATATATATATATATATATATATATATAATATATTTTTTCTTTTCCGAAATAATTAATTTCATTTCTTTATAATTTGTTAATATATGAATAATACAATGGAGAAAAAATACGATTACTCTATTATATAAAGCTCTAGTACTTATTATCTTTTCTTTATATATATCCAATGCTACACTTACAAGAATATGTTGTATCCACAAAAGATAAATTAAATATTATTAGCTTATTTATATATTTATATAAATATATATATATATTATCAAATTTTTATTAAAAAAAAAAAAGAAAAAAATTAAACCCGCACGCACACACACACATTAATAAAAAAATATGTATATGTGTATAATATATATAATATATATATTTTTTTTTCTTTCTCTCTCAATAAAAGTAAAACCTCAAAATAAAATTATCACTTGAATAAAAAAAAAGAAAAAAGAAATGTGTAAAATATATATATATATTTGGATTAGTTTCATATTTAAATTATATACACCTTTTCAACATAATGAAAATTTGTTTCCTTTATTGTAAAATAGAAAATGTTAATTTCTTATAGCATATAAAAGGGATTATAAAACAGTATATATATAATATATATAATACATATATTTTCTTTTATTTATTCTCATTTATATAAAATTAATAAAATACTATACCTTTTTTTTTTTTTTTTTTTTTTTTTTTTGTATTTAAAATATACATAAATTTAATATGCGCATTTTTTTTTTTTTTTTTTTTTTTTTTTTTTTTTTTCTTTTTTTTTATCCAATGTGCATGAATGCGCAATAAAAAAATTTTCAGTGAATAGGAAATTTTTATTA
>NC_033659.1:2060894-2063778 GCF_001601855.1 Plasmodium reichenowi | reverse complement strand
TTTTTTTTTTGAATAATTATTAAATTCCACACATCAACCAACCTTATTTGTATAACACATGTTTCTATTAATAAAATCAATTTATTTTGTTCATTATTTTATTATTACACGTATATTTTTATACTTAATGTTATTTTAGTGGCAAACAAATTTGTAGAAAAAAAAAAAAAATTAAAAAAATTAAACATCCTTTTTTTTTTTAAATTAAATATTATATCTTAAAGTTAGCGAACTTTTTCATATGTATAAGCATATAGAACAATATTTTTTTATTTATAAAAAATGATAGAATATAAAAATTTTCATCAAAATAATTTCGTATTATTTTAATTTCCCTGTAAAAGAAAGTTGTTGAGCATTTTATTGAATTATTCTTTTTTTCCGCGTGTCCATAAATTATGCTAGTGAATATAATTTTTGGTAACGCATAAATTGTCTACCAAGCTAACCTCTGTAACTTTTTTTTTTTTTTTTTTTTTACCCCTATAGAAAATTACATTAATTTTTGCATATTCAATAAAAATATATGTTATAAATTAATAAAAAATTAATATGTTATTTATTTAATTTTATAATATTATTTTTATATAATAAATAAATAAATAAATATATATATTTTTTTTTTCGTGTTTTTTTTTTTTTTTTTTTTTCAATTAAGTTTACTGCTGTACTTTATACCAATCATTAATATAAATCATATTATGAAGTACATAAATACTATTTGCCTTGTATTAATCTTTCTTTCTTCTAGATGTAACACTCAAAATTATGATAAGGAAAATTTAAAGGTATGACACTAGAACATATAAGACAGAAAAAAGGAGAACATAATAATAAAGTTTATAAAAGTACATATATATGTAACCATTTATAATAGTTCTAAATATTTGTACCTATCTACATGTATATATATAATATATATGTATATATATATATTTTTTTTGTATATAGAAACTGACGGAATATCGACAACAACATAGGAAAACCGTGGATGGGCGTCTATGTGCAGCTGCTTTTGTTCAAGACGATCAAACATATACAGACTGCACTAGGGCAACAGATCCTAATGGTATAACGGGGAAGGAATGGTGCTATGTGGAGGTTCAATTAATAGGAAAAGGAAATAGAGATTGGGATTATTGCAAAGGAGTAATTAATTATGATGTTGTACGAAGTAAGGCACGTACTTTTTTCCAATCTAAATCCAATGAACTTCTTGATGCTGTAAACAAATTAGATTTTGAATACAAAAAATTAGTTGGTATATATGAAAAATATAAAGAAGTATGTGGTAATACATCCGATTTGTTAAAAAAAAAAATTCAAGATATTAATGATTTAGCAAAAAATTCCAGTCGTAACATTAATAGATTATTACTACAAGCAACATCTTTAAGTGATACTGGAAATAAAATAATTGAACTAGAAGATGAGGTAGAAAAAAATAGAAAATCATATCTTGAAAATAAAAAGAACTGTTCTATACAGAAAGGTTATGTTGTAGAAGAAAAAGCTGATGGATTAATGGCTAGTTATTATAATAATGCTTATTTTTCTGGTTATCCTACATCCATACATAATGATAAATATATAAACTTTATATGGGACACAGGGATACCAATAGAAAATATTCCTTACCAACATTTTTCAATTAGATGGGATGGATATTTAAAAATCCCTGAATCAGATAATTACATTTTCTCAGTAGATCATGATTGCGGGATAAGAATATTTTTAGATAATTCTCCTATAATTGTAGACAATATGCCTTTTCCAAAAGAAGAAGAATCAGAAGAAATGAGACCTATATCTATTCAATCATTCGATAAGATGAATTCCAAAGTGCATAAAACAAACTCAGAAAAGTTAGGATTAATAGGTGGAAAGAAATATAAAATAAGAATTGAATATTTTCATTTGAGTACTATGAAATTTGCAAATCCACACATATCCCATATTATATTATACTGGAAGTCAAATAATATTATGGAAGAAATAATACCATCAAATTATTTTTTTCAAGGTAATGTATCTACGCCTTTAAGAATAACGGAATTAAATGGAGATACATTTGAAATTTTTCTATTACAAAATGGGGTACATGCATTTATGAATAATATGAGTTATTTAATTAACGACATACCTACAATACATGAAAAATTAAAAGCAATTAGATCTCTTTATAATTTTAATAAAAATATAATCAAATTTAGGATAAATGTACATTGTATTGTTTATATAGCTATACCAAAAGAACAAAAAAAGAATATCCCTTTAAATGATATTACTAAAAAAGAGTTTACAAACAATAAAGAAACCTTATCCATATATGAAGTACAAGAAAATTCAAATAATAGTTCAACGGAACAAAAGATATATTATATATATTCTTCACAATATAATGAAGGCGAGGTTGTTATATCTCTACCTACTCCTACAACATTTTTACTCTTTGTACAACCGAGTGATTTACGATCAGATGATACATGTAAAGGTTATGTACAACCAGTTTCTCTAACTAGTTCGGATTATTTCCATTCATGTTACACCTCTTCTTATGAATCCCAAATGTTTGATTGTAACGCTGGATTCAGTGGAAATAACCAAGAAAAAGAATATTCAACATGGAAAACTGCACAAAATAAATCACTGGGTCAATACGTAAGTATAAATTTTAAGTATGACATAGACATATACTCTTTTACGTTTAAAACATTGAATTTATCTAATAATAATACAATCAATGAATTATCTTTATATTTTCCAAGCATAAAAAACCCGGAAATATTTTCTATATCTCCTGGACATCATCATTATGTCCTTAAAACTCCAATAAAGACCAATACTGTAAAAGTTGTAATTTCCAAAGTAAATAATCCCAAAG
>NC_033659.1:2048394-2055894 GCF_001601855.1 Plasmodium reichenowi | reverse complement strand
TCTACTTCTAAAATACAAGAAAAATTTGTTTTTATGATCCATAAACCTTTAATGTCATCCAATAGTTTTATATATACTTTATGAAAACTTTCTAAACATACAGTTTTAATATTTATTATCATGGAACATTTAAGTATAAATGTTTGTTCCTTATAGTTATCATAAATGTTGGACTGATTTTCAACAAAAGAAAAATCAGGATCTATATTTTTAGATATATGATAATTACTATTAATACTACTACTATTATTATTATTATTATTATTGTTGTTGTTGTTTTTTATATTGTTGTTGTTGTTGTTTATATTGTTGTTGTTGTTGTTTATATTGTTGTTGTTGTTGTTGTTTATATTGTTGTTTTTGTTGTTTATAATGTTGTTGTCTTTTTTGTGCTCGTGAAATTTTTGTTCAAATATGTTTATTCTATTTGGTATAAGTTCATTTTGTTGATTATTAGGAAAAAAATTTTTCTCCATTAGTTTATACTTCCTTTTTTCATAACATTCTCCTTCCTTGTTATAATATAAACATTCAGTCATATTTCTTTTTACATATTTTTCATTATTATATATTTCATCTTTATTCCCCATTTGAGAATAATCGATAGTATGTTGTCTCATCCCCTTATCCTTCATTTTAATATTGTGTATTGATATTAATTTATCACATATTACATCCAATGTATTAATTGGGCACCTAACGATTGTTATCCTTGCACTTCTTATTGACAAAGGATTAAGAGAAAACTCTTTAATAATTATATCCGATATATTATTTACATTTGAATGTATATTCAAATTAACTTCTTTTGATAAAAATGATTTTTGATAATTAATAACACAACTGTAGGAATTTGCATTAGCATATTTTTTTTTAGATGGGTAAGAGCTAGCCGGGACTATGTAAAAACTAGAACCCAAGCAAAAATGAAAATCTGCTATTTGAGAATGCTTTATTGAATTTAAATGAAAAAATTCTTCATAAGAATTATTCCAATCTAATAAAACATCTGTACATACTCCAATAGGAGGAAATGAACATAAAAAACATAAAGATCCAGTTGGTTTAAAACTAATAGTGGATATGAGATAATCTCTTAAATATCTTCTACCACAAAAATCACATCTTTCTGTAAAAATATTTCCATGAATTTCTGCAGTTTTAGAAAAATGTTTCCCACATCGATGATGCAAAGAATCAATATTTTGAGTTATCATAAATTTTATTATATTTTTATTGATTAATTCATTTATCATAATATGAGTTTTTGATGGTAAAGCTAAATGAAGTTCTATAACTTTTTTTTTCCTTTTCCCAAAAATTACATAATTTTCGGGATTTAAATTATTTGTTTCCTTAACATCTATTTTTTTAACATTTTTTGTATTTACCTTATCATGTATGTCCTTCCTAACATTTTCTGAATTATTTTCTTTTTTAATAAGAATATTTTCTTTATTTGTATTATCATTGTATCCTACAGAATTGTATATGTTATTGTACAAATTATTATCATTATTATTCATATTGTTGTTATTTTTTTTATAATCTAAAATATTATTATTTTCTAACATGTTACCTTTGAAATTATTATTATCATTATCATCTTCATGATTAACATATACATGGTTAGGATGTACAAGACTTTCATTACACGTATTCATATCTACATTATGTTCATTATAATACTTTTCCCTTTTTACAATATTTAATGTATTCTCCATCTTTTCCTTATGAAAAAAGGTAGGACTACAAATATCTAAAGTGTTCTTGCAGTTTATATCGTCAGATTTAAGTTTTCTATTGTTATCCTTAAAATCATGATTTCTTTTTTTTTTATTCTTTAATTGGTTAAGGTGTTCATTTGTCCATATTCCTGTGGGACCTCTAAAATCTTGTAGTCCTGAACTAGTTGATATTCCAGCACCTGAATGAACAACTATATATTCACTACTTCTAATTTTCTCTATAAGTTCCTTAACTTTCTTTTTCTCTTCTTCAGTATCTTCAAAAAATTCTTCTTCACCTAGTGGCCCTTTATATTCATTTTTTGATAAACGTGAAGCATAGTTCATACAACTCATGTTTTTAAATATGTAAATAATATGTTATTAAATATATAAATGTGTGCATAATAAAAAGGAAAAAAAATTAACGGGACACGAAAAAAAAAAAAATTAAGGAAACCATAGGGATATATGAAGACACATTATAACAAAAGAGGTTTTTTGAAAATTATAAAACATATTATATATAGTAACTGTTAAATGTATATATGTATATATATATATATATATATATATATATATATATATATATATAAAACAATGTTGTTATATATATATATAATACCATTTAGGGGGTATACACATTTTATTATTTTTATTTTCTAATTTGTAGAAATTTTATGAATTTTTTAATATATATATATATATATATATATTATCAATATATGTAATAACAATATTTCCTTTATATCATTAGAAAAGTCATTATTTTTAATCTTTATGACTATATATTTTTTATATACCAAAAATATATATTCTTAAAGGTATATTTGATTAACTCCATTCAATAAAGAAGTTATATTTTTAATATATTTCTTTTATTTTATGAAAAGAGAAAATAAATGTGTTTGTTAAAAGGATCAATGATGAAATAAGTAATTTTATTGTTATTACCACATATTTATTTTATAAGGTACTAGGAAATATATCATACATATATATATATATATATATATATATTCATCTGATAATTATGATAATTAATTAATGAAACATATATAATTGTAAAGATGTTATGTATGTATATATTTAATAGCAAATTTATATATTCTTTACGTAAAAAATAATTTTTCTTTAGGAAGTAATATAGTTATTATTCAATGGGAAAAAAAAAAAAAATAATAAAAAAAAATAAAAAAATAAAATAAAAAATAAGATAGGCTTTTTGTTTTAATATAACAAAAAACTTATTAAAAACGTTATAAAGTATATGACATACAAATTCTTATATAAGAAAAGAAATATATTTTTTTATTACATAATGTATTATATATATCTAATATTTTAACAGAATAAGAATGAATAAATAAATAAATAAATATATATATATATATATATATATATAATAATATATTTAATATATGTACATAAAAAATATATTATTCATATTTTTTGTAGAACAATTAAAAGAAATTCTAGGTTACAAAAAATTATTCATGAAGATCTTGTATAACATATAAATCTAAATATATATTATGAAACCAAACTTTTTTTTTCTTTTTTACACTTCTTTGAAAAAATAGAAATAATTATAAATATATATATTATTTAATCAGATATATTTAAATGAGGAATTAGTTATCTATAAATAATAAAAAGAAAAAAAAAAAAAAGGATATTATTTTAAAACTTATGAAAAATAAAATAATTTTTATATTAAATTCATAACTTCTTCTTCTTTTCGTTCATGTTAGAAAAATAATATAATATGCCACTTTAGTACAAGTTCTTTTTCATATTCAACTTTATACAAAAAAAGAAAAATATTGGAATGTTTGAAATATTTAGGATAACACTTTAAAATGTAATTATTATATTATTACATATATAATATTGTAATCATATACTTATAAATTTATGTTCATTGAAAAAATATTTGTCATACAATATAGAAACAAAAAAATAAAAAAATAAAATAAAATACAAATATGAAAAAAAAAAAAAAGGAAAAAAAAGGAATTTATAATAACAAAGAATATGATATATTATAATATATAATCTAGTAATAAAATATTGACTGACTTAATAATATGGATAGTTTCGTAATATTTATAATAAAGAATATTTTGAAATATATTTTTCCAAAAAAAAAAAAAAAGAATTGTCCTTTACATATTATTAATCTTTCCTTATTCAGCAAAATCTAAAATTTCCTTTTCTAAAAATAATAAAAAAGAGTAAAATATAGATTGTTCACATGTTCGAATGTTATATATATATATATATATATATATATATATATATATTTATTTATTTATTATTTGTTTTCTTTTCCAACCTTCATTGCGTATATTATTAAAATATTCCAAGGCATCTGTGATATGGTCTCTAAATTTTTTATACCTAATTATAATGTGCAATATAAAAAATAAAAAATATATGATACATTAAGATAATAAAGGTTCATATTTCTATTTAATATATATATATATATATATATATATATATATATATCCTATATTAAATTTGACTGAAGTTGTAAGTATTGTTAACCTTGAATGGTGAAGAAATTCATAATCAGGATGAAGCGAGCTTTTGTAGACCTTTTTTTTACAAGCTATAAAGAATAAATAAGATATATATTGTATTTATATCATATATTTTTTTTTATAGAATTGCAATAAAAAGTAATATAAAAAATAATATAACCTGCTATCGGACATTCTATTGTATCCTTATTATGCCTGATTAGTTAAATATATATATATATATATAAAAATAATTATATATATATATATATATATTTATTTATTTATTCATTTATTTGTTTATTTTTTCAAAAAGTTACATTAATCGAAGTATAAATGCCTTTTCAAAAGTGTGTACACAAGCTTTTCTATTTTTGCTAAACCTGTATAATGTATTTATAGATAAATATAAATTTTATTATGTTATTTCTACTTTTTATTTTATTTATCATATATATAAAAAATTAGATCTAATATTAGAATACATAATAAATATATGATATCTCGATATATATATATAAATATATATGTATGTATATACTCCTTTTACCTTTGTGTAACGGGGTTTTCAAAAGGCATTTGAGATATTGGGCATTTTGTTGGAAAAACGCCAAGTTCTTCATCAAGTAATAATTCATCTTCATCATTTTCTTTTTCATTTTTTAAATAGAACTATATAAAAGAAAAAATACATATATAGTAATAAAGGTATTAATATATGCACATATACATATAAATATATATATATATATCTCAAAAAACATTTTATGTGTATATATTATTTATACCCTTGCTAATCTGGATATATCTTTTTCGTCGCTCTGATTTCCTAAAAAGCAAAATAATATATATTCATTTATAATCTATAAGGGTGTAACTATTTATAAATTTTTTTTGTGTTCTTTTGAAAAATCTAATTATATGAATTCAAGGAAGTTATTCATAATTATACCTTGTAATTTCAATTTGACAAATTTGTTTACTAGTTTTAAATATTGGGAATCAATATTTATTTCATCTAGGAAATTATTTAAAATATAAAAAATGTACAATATTTAAAAAAAAAAATTAGGATGTCTTTTTGTTTGCGTATGTGTTTACCTGATCCTAAATAATATAAAAATATATATATTGAAATGGATAAATAATATTTTAGGTTTTTTTTTTTTTTTTTTTTTTTTTTTTGTGTGCTATATAAAATATTTGTTATTTTGTTCTTACTAAAATATTTTATGGAGAATAAAATATTAAACAAACTTTTTTGCAAGTTACAATGATGTTTCTGAATTTCATTTGACGGAAGATATTCTTCTTCATATTGATCAAGTTTATTCCATATTTCTTTAAAATAAGGTATCTATATATAAGGAGAAAATATTTTGAGGAAATAAGTATAAATGTACTGAAGCATATAAATACATATATTTATTATATTTTTCATAGTGGTATATTATTACGTATACATATTATTATGTATATAAAGTTATGTATAACTTATTATATATATATATATATATATTTTCATTTTCCTTTTTCCTTTCATTTTAATATTTTTGACCTCATCTAATGTTTCATCCTCAGCATGTTTTTCTGTCTAAAGTAAAGAAATTAATTTTAATTAAGAAGAAAGAATATATATTATTTTATTTAATTAATTGGAGATTGCTTATATGTAATATATTTCATTCGTTTATATATATGAACATATAAATAATATATATATAAATATATATATTTGGAACATACTTCATCAGATATTTCCTTTTTTCTTCTGCTCATTATAAAATATAATTATTTAAATAGTATTTATTTCTTTGTTCGTATTACATTTAATATATATTTATGAGACGAAACAAAAAGAATATAATATTTCAAAATTATTTATTTTTCATATATGTTGTAAAATAAAATATTTATTTTAATGATGATAATTAATTTATCCAAAAAAGGATGTTTTTCTTTTAAACTTATTATTATGAATATTTGTTTTATTATATGCTTTTTCTTTTTATGATTTAATTATAACAAAAAAAAAAAAATAAATAAATAAAAAATACTTTATAATATTTAAGAATATTTTATTTTTTTGAATCTTTTAAATAACATTTTATTTTATATTTAAGTAATTATATAATATACTTTTCAAAATTTTTATTTATTTATTTCATTTTTTTTTTTTTTTTTCTATTTTTTCAGTTGTATTTTATAATAATAAGAATAATTTATTTAAGTAATTATATAATATACTTTTCAAAATTTTTATTTATTTATTTCATTTTTTTTTTTTTTTTTCTATTTTTTCAGTTGTATTTTATAATAATAAGAATAATTTATTTTCATAGTACATTAAAAAAAAAAAAAAAAACATAAATGATTTGCATAATATTAAAAAATATATAGTAAATTAATATATAAGGGAAAGTAGGTGCTTATGTATACACATATATTTGATAAATGGAAAATATAAATATATACAAATATATATTTCAACGTATTTCAAGTGGAAATATAATAACTTCATAAAGAAGTGTAAAATTAACGTTTTAATATATTAAAAGGATATCATATTATAATGTTTCACAATTTAATTAAATTTTTGAAATTACAAATTATATATTAGAATAATAACATAAGAAAAGGAATAAGAATATTAAAATAAGAATAAAACTTGATAAATAAGTATATGACTTAATTAATCTATAATTCAATATATTAATATTTAAAAAAAAAAAGAAGAGAAAAGAAGATTGGTGCGTAAATAAATAATATTTTATCATATAGTTTATAACAATGTGGTAATGTATTATTAAACATATATAAATATATTTATTATTTTAATGAAGAATAAAAATATAAATAATTATATATATATATATATATATATATACTTTTAACGTTCTTCAATTCAATGTATACAATTATAAGGTAGAAAAGGATAAAAAAAAAAATAAATAAAAAATACCTTAATCAATTACATTTTTTTTTTGAGCTTTTTAGAAATGAAAATTTTTATTTCATCTTATTATTACTTAATACATTCAATATTTCAAAATAATTTATGCACATTTTATCATACATTTAAATATATATAATACACATGATGTATATAAGAATATAATAAATAAAAAGATGTACTTTTGCAAGTTCCTTTTTTACTTATTTTTAACTTTTTTTTTTTTTTTTTTTTTTTTTTTTTTTTTTAAAATTTTTATTAAATTTATTTTCTTTAATTTTTTATTTTTAAA
>NC_033659.1:2044558-2048017 GCF_001601855.1 Plasmodium reichenowi | reverse complement strand
AAATATAAATAAATAAAAAGTTTTTTTTTTTCAAATTTTTTTTTTATTTATTTTTAAATTTTTTTTTTTTTTTTTTTTTTTTTTTTTTTTCTAAATATTTTAATAAAATACCTTTCCATAAATCATAATTTACGAAACAGGAATAATGGAAAGTACAAAAAAAATTGTTATAAACTCTTTTAAATGACAATAACACATATTAATATATATGTATTATATATATATAATATTTTTTTTAATTTCAATGGTGCAGTAATAATATAATAGTTTTTTAAAAAGTAATATATATTTTATACAAGTAACATAGATTTTAAATAAAAAAAAATATATATATATATATATACAAATAATATATATATAATACATTTTTCTTATTGTCTTTTAATAGTGTACTTATTTTAAATATTGCGTACAAAATAAGTATAATTAAAAATAGTATGTTACTACTAGTTTTTTAAACATATGAAAATAATTCAAATTTTTTTTTTTTTTTTTATAAAAAAAATAATTATAGTTTAAAAAAAAAAAAAAAAAATTTATAACAAATATAAAAAGAAATATTAAGGAAATTTACATATAAGCATATTATGAAATATACGCAAAACATTTTGGAAATATATTTATATGAAAATAATATATTATTATGTTATTTTATATTTTATTATTAATAGAAAAATATATTATTATATTTAAATTTATAACAGTAAGGAATAAAAATTCCTTAATTATAATAAATATATATATTTATATTTTTTTTTATGTTAAAGAATAAGCATTATTTAGAAAAAAAAAAAAAAAAAAAAAAAAAGGAAAAAAATATATTAATAACATATTTAAATTGTTATATATATATTTGGAATATATACATTTGATTTATATGAATTTGAAAAATTTTCCTTTATATAAATTTATAAATATATATAGATATATATATTTATATATATTATTATGTATATTATATATATATATAATACTTTTATGTGTACACTATTTAATATGATTGAATTTTAAAAATAAATAAACATATATATATATAATATATAAGTTTTAGGTACTTTTTAATTTTTACATATATATAAAAATATCATATGTGTATAGTATATATAATATAAATTTATATAAGGACATGCATGCTATTATTAAATATATTATACAAGAATATTATTTACATATACAAGAAAATAATATATATTCATAAAGTAATATTGTGAAAAAAAGGGAATTAACACCCTTAATATATAATATATATAATTTTTTTTTTTTTTTTTTTTTTTGAATTATGTAATTATAAATATAAATAATATATGGAGACGTATTTTTATATATTATTATTATTATTATTATTATTTTTATTAACCTTTAGTATGTTCGATAATTCGAATTCTCGATTTATATGTATTTTTTTTTTTTTTTTTAAATAAATTTTACTATTCTTGATATTTAACATATATAATTTCTTTAAAAAAGAATTATGTATATATGTTATATTTTTAATATATATATAAAATATATACTGATTTATTTTTCACTATAATATATATTATTTTAAGATATTTTTATACTTACGTGAAATTATTTTATTTTATTTATTATTATTTTTATCAAAATATACATAATTTTCAAAAAAAATTACATTATTTTTTTAACGTAAAAATAAAAAAAAGTTTATACTTGAAATTTTTATTTTATGAAATTCATTCTGTTGTGAATTTTTTCAAGTGCTTATATGAAATATATTATTCAAAAACAAAAATAAAATAAATATCACGATTTTTCATTTAAAAATTTTATATTTATAAGATCTTACATTATGTGTATAATTTTTATATATCATATATGAAGTTCATCATAATCACAGGTTGTGAATAATTATGAGATATATTGTTCATCTGATGTGTATATATATATATATATATATATATATATATTATATATATAATTTTTTTTTTTTTTTTCGAATTATTTATGTCTGTTTATATTTTACGTAAATACATTTTAATATTATAAATACAATACATAAAATATATACATATATATATAATATATAATAATAAACATTAATATATTAAATATAAAACTTAAAATTTCTTTGTTCATTTTAATTACCATTATACCGTAATATATTTTTATATATATGTACATAATATTATTTTAACATATATATATAACACAAAAATGAAGAAATATAATATATATATTTATAAACATATAGTTATATTGTATACGCAATAAAAATACATATTAATTTTTTTTTTTATGGTTAAATAATCATATTTTTTAGGATTTTATAAATTTAATATTGTATAACTTTTTATTTTTTTTATGTTATATGTTTTTTTGAATTACAAAAATATTATATTTCATTTAATGAAAATTAAAATTTTTGTTCATTTATATATATTTGATTATTATTTCTATATTTGTGTTTGTATATATTATACTTTATAAGTATATATATATATATGTATTCAAATATATAATTTTTTTTTTTTTTTTTTTTCTTCACATATATAGATATATATGTATGAATAAGTTATATATAATAGCTATTTAAATATATATATATATATATATTCTTATGGATATTCAAATAAATTGTAATATTCCATAAACCATAATATACATACACAAGAATATCAATAAAAATTGTTATATGTAAATAATGTGTCTTTATTAATATGTTGTAAAAAAAATAAAATAAATAATCATTTATATTATATATATATATATATATATATATATATAACAATATTTATGCATTCAATATATATAATTTATATGTACACATATATTTATTAAATAGTGTAAGCATATATATATATAATATTTTTCTTTTAAAATAACACTAAGAAAACAAACAATATAACATACATAATATTTTATATAAATTGTGGACTAAATTTTTTTTTTTTTTTTTTTTTAATAACTATACATACATTTTTCTGTATATCTTATAGTATATAATTTTAATAATTTTTTTTTGTTGTATTATTTAATTTTTTGTATAAAAATAAATATATATATTTTTTTTATACCAAAATATTACAGTATTTAAAAAAAAAAAAAAAAATAAGAACACATATTTATGATATACAGTTGTAGTAATCAATATATATATATATATATAATATATATAAATATATATTGTAAATTTTTTTTTTTTTTTTGGACGGTTTATTTATGGTATATATCTTTATATTTTATTAAAAGAGCAAATTGTTTGTTCTTTTTTATTTTAATAATATATATATATATATATATATATTTATAAATCAATACGTCTTTAAAATAATATATTCTTTGAACATTCATTATATTTATTCAATTTATATGTAAAAAATAAAAAAAAAAAAAATAAAATAAAATAACCATAAGTATACTTATGTGTTTTATTTATTTATTTTTTTTTTTTTAATGTTATAATATATATTTTAAGTATAATATATAATAAATAAATAA